>NC_068369.1:57454893-57457393 GCF_020536995.1 Dreissena polymorpha | reverse complement strand
AGAGAAAAACTCTGATTTCATTGATAAAATCCTTATCGAACCTAGTATCAAAGTCAATGGAAATCCAGAAGTAGTATTTGCAAAGTTATTTGGTTTGTGAAGGCTTTTAGAGCGGATATATACGATTTTTTATATGTGTTTTATTGTAATATATTGATAAAATATGTTACAATAACACAAAATAGGCAAGAAAATTATACATTAAAGCCGAATTTCATAAAATGCAGCAAAGACAAATTAGCGCCCCAAGCCGATAGTGACGTACATATTTTCCTACAATAACCGAAGCATTCGTCTTTGTATTAGGATCTGAGATAGTGTTCGTGTGTCGTATGAATAGATATCGTTGCAGGAATTCAAATAAACCGTTAAACTAAGTTTAGATGCACATCGTACATGTATGGTATACATGCTGGCGAAGTCGGCTGTACAGCCGTTTTCAATTTCAGAATTAAATATCTGGCTTATTTCGCATTTTTCGACATATGTTCTTCTTAACATTTGCCATTGTCTAATATAGCTATTATATGCATCTTTTGACGATATTAAAAACCTAAAAATTATAAAGCATTGCAACGCGAAACGATTGAATAATTTGGAGTGTTCTGTTGTTGTCGTTTAAATTTGTGAAACTACGAATATTGCTTATATAACGTGTAAAATACGCTTATTATTTATGCTTGGCATGATAGCTCAGTTGGCTTATGCGTTTTTACTTCAGGATTCCGGGGGTCACTGGTTCGAGTCCTGCTACGGGCTACTTTTTTCCTTTTTTTAAATTTTATTTTTGATATTTTACTGGAGCTTTTAAAATTTTATGTTTACATTTATCAATATAAAGCATTTAATGACAAACTTCAAAACATGCCAAAATCTATGAAAAGGCCCCTTTAATGCGTATTAGCTAACATATACCCTTAAGAAAACTGCCCATTGTCTACAATTTACGAACGTCTATTTTGCATAATAATGTTAACTTAGTTATGCACAGATTGTATGAGGAAAACAATGAAAGTGAAAATACACTTTCGTACGTTAATTTTTGAGTATGCATTACCCCTAAGGCCTATTTTCAAATAATGTCTATAGAAGTAAACCGAATAAGCACACTCTGAAAGTTTAAATTTAACACGATGAGCGACAGTGGAGGACTTAATGTGACTTATGCATGCGTGCGGCATTGACACTATTCCGCGTGCAGCGCGGAAGGATGCGGGAACGTGAAAACAAGTTCATGCACATGAAAAAGTCGTTTGCTAAGCTGAATCATTGCGCGTAAACGTGTATATACGATGTATAAAAGTATGCTTTGATGTTTTATCTTGTTAATTATATGTGTATCATTATATAAACCTGTATACATTGTACGTATTTAGTGAAACGTGAAACAGCTCAAAATTCTTATACCTGCCTGTGTACACAGCGAGGATTGGTTCGGTCAACATTTGCACTGGTAACTGGAATTGACAATGGTCGTTAACCATTTCAGCACTGGAACCGAATTTTAAAGGCCTTTGCAAACACTTTGGATCCAGATGAGACGCCACAGAACGTGGCGTCTCATCAGGATTCAAACTGTTTGCTATTCTGATAATATTCTTTGAAAAAAAAATCAAAGAAAATGCTTATGTTAGAAATTCTGCCGACGACATTTTAGCAGACGACAAATTTCCCAGCATGCAAAGGGTTAACAGACCACATTGATCATTATGTTATTGACTAATCTCGGCGACGAAGAATATTTGAACGTGTACATATGCATGAACAAAGTAGTTCTGCAGCGGAAAATATAATATGTTCGTGTATTCTTGTATAGAACTGTTTATCGTTATGTTATATTTATTTATAGTAAGTTCATCATTTAATACCAATTTTTATTTAACTCTTTCCGGTGGTTTATAGAGAAATATCAGTGCAATGAAATTGATTTTTCACAGTTTTAAACAGTGAAAAATAACAGTGAAAAATATCGATATTGTTACTGTTTTACTGTGTAATGAAGTCATTTTTTCGACGAAATGACGTCATAAAACCTGCGAAATTATCCAGTTAAACTTTTTTACAATGAAAATGAACGGTGAAAAAAGTATAAAATAAAAAAAAAATGTCGGATTCGATGGTATATCGATTTTATTTCACTCGTGATCATAAAAAATACATACAATATTATTTTAGATGATCACTCGTGAAATAAAATCGATATTCCATCGAATCCAACAAATATCCTCTATATTTTGTACATATGTTATGTTATTTGTTTAAAAAAAAACTCTCAAATCCAGATATATCAAGTCTAAATTTGTTAATAAGCCAAGACTCACCATTTACTTCTGAATAATTTCCATTTGTTAAAATATAAAGTAATGTATTATTCGCCATTTCTGTTTTCAATGGCGTACAGTTTTTATTGAATCTCTAACAAACGTTAGACAAATATTAATCGAATTGAAATGGAGTCAAATTCGATAAACAGTCATATTGCGCAAGACACTTCAGAGTT
>NC_068369.1:57322393-57449893 GCF_020536995.1 Dreissena polymorpha | reverse complement strand
GTAGTAAAAGTAGTAGAAGTAATAGTAGCAGTAGCATTGCAGTAGCAGCACCAGCAGCACCAGCATAGGCAGTAGAAGTAGTTGTTGTTGTAGTAGTAGCTGCAGCAATAATAATAGCACTATTAGAGTAGTAGTCAAAATTCAGTCATTGGTGCGTGATTGTTGCGAGTATGGTCGTTTGGGTTCACGCTATTTTACACCCACTTGTAAGTGTTCAAGTCACATTAAAGGGGCCTTTTCACAGATTTTGGCATGTTTTGAAGTTTGTCCAGTAAAAAAAAAAAAAAAAATAAAAAGGAAAAAAAGTAGCCCGCAGCAGGGCTCGAACCAGTGACCCCAGGAATCCTGAAGTAAAACGCATAAGCCAACTGAGCTTTTCCTCCAAGCATACATAATATGCGTATATTATACATTTTCTAAGCAATCTTCGTTGTTTTACAAATTTAAACGACAACAACAGAACTCTCCAAATTATTCAATCGTTTCGTGTTGCAACGCTTTATAATTTTTAGGTTTTTAAATCATCAAAAGATGCATATAATGGCTATATTAGACCATGGCAAATGTTCAGTAATACTGTTTCCTCACAAATATCATAACTAAACCGAAAATTTGCGAATCTGAAACAACTTTTTTCAATTTTGTCAATTTACCAAACCGTGAAAAGATCCCTTTAAGATGTTTATTCGGCTGAAATTCCATGCAATAAATACATGTTTTCTTCTGGTTCTAAGCTCAGGATGGAAGCCCATATTTTTTTTGTTTTTGTTTTTTATGCTATTATCTATAATAGATACAAGGAGTTTAACTTCGTTTGCCGTAAAACTATACCATCTTTACTGTAAACTAGGGTCGATCTCTCACTTTAGTCTGGAAACGGAAGTTGTACTACACGTGTTTTGTAGGGCAAGTGATGGAATGCGCTTTAGTTTGGATGGGTTATTTAAGAATACAGTATACTAACTATTTTGAGTATACTCTCTCAAAACAAGAACATCATACAGTACAAAATTACATGGGAATAACAGAAAATATTGACGATTTTCGTGCACACTTTCGAGTAACAAGACCATTTATTCGATATATTGCTTGAAATGACAGTGCTGTTTAGTAAAGCATGGAACTTCATGTACATTTCCTGAATAATATAACTTCAAGTTCAATTAATTTTCCTGCGCCTGCTATCTAATAAATCATGTTTTACTGAGAGATTTCTGAGTGTTTCTTAAAAAAATCATGTAAGAAGACTTAATTTATCATTTAATAAATACTTGAGGCTCGCTCTGTAAAAAGAGATTTTAATGCATGTACAAAGTGTTGTCCCAGATTAGGCTGTGTAGTCCGCACAGGCTTATTAGGTGCGATTCTTTCTGCCATAACTGGATTTTCGCTAATAAAAAAAACGACAAAAGCGGAAAGTGTCTCCCTGATTAGTGTGGACTGAACATGCAATCTGGTGAAACAATTTAGGCGCATGCATTAATTAGATTATAGCCGTCTAAATGCTCTTTACTTTTGATTCATGACACAGTTACATGTAATAATTTATGATTTGTCCATTTTAAATGATGCATATTTTATTGTACTGGGTGGAACGATACTTTTATTTTTATAATATGTCCACTCAACATTCTTGCAGTTATGTTTTGCTGTGTTATACAATTATATAATAATAAATACAATTTTAACAACTACCTTCTCTTTTCTTCATGTGATGTATTTATATATTTTAAACCAGAAGAACAACAAAATCCATAACATAATGAACGCAAAACATGATACCCTATATTCACGGAACAAAACTATGTTTGACAAAATTCAGAATCAAGGTTCCCAATTTTCAAAACTTTTCCAGATGAAATTATTTCCAAGTTCCATCAATTATTTATCTATGAATAAACAACACTTGTATCATCTATATGTAAGGCTATTACAATAAATGGTTGTTATAAGACTGATGAACAATTAAAAAAAGTACAAAATCTACAGATAATAGAACATTGTGCTTTGATTTCATTGTTCATGGAATAAACACCAATATCATAATAATGATGTGCAGCTCGCACTCAACATTGCCATAGGCAGATAATACCTCAAAGAGATAACAATTCAAGTTCATGTTATTGACTCTTGATGAAAAATCTGGAAAATGCATAGCATGCAATGTTTATGCAGTTATTAGCTACTACTAAAACTACTGATACTACTACTTCTACTACTACTGCTGCTACTACTGCTACTACTGCTACTACTGCTACTGCAGCTACTGCACCTACACCTGCAACAACTGCTACTACTGCGACTACTGCTACTGCTGTTACTGGTGCTACTGCTGGTACTGCTACTACTGCTGCTGCTACTGCTGCTACTGCTGCTACTACTGCTACTCCTTCTACTGCTGCTACTGCTGTTACTCCTGCTACTGCTGCTACTGCTACTACTGCTGCTGCTGCTACTACTGCTGCTGCTGTTGCTACTGCTGCTTCTACTGATATATCTGCTACTGCTTCTGCTGCTGCTACTTCTACTACTACTACTACTACTACTACTACTACTACTACTACTACTACTACTACTACTACTACTACTACTACTACTACTACTACAACTATTTCTATTACTTCTACTACTACTACTACAACTACTACTATTACTACTACTACTACTACTACTACTACTACTACTACTACTACTACTACTACTACTACTACTACTACTACTACTATTACTACTACTACTACTACTACTACTACTGCTACTACTACTACTACTACTACTACTACTACTACTACTACTACCACTACTGCTACTACTACTACTACTACTACTACTTCTACTACTACTGCTACTACTACTTCTGCTACTACTTCTACTACTACTACTACTTCTACTACTACTACTACTACCACTACTACTGTTACTGCTGCTACTACTACTAATGCTGCTACTGCTGCTGCTGCTACTGCTGCTGCTGCTGCTACTCCTGCTGCCGCTACTGCTGCTAATGCTTCTGCTGCTACTGCTGCTACTGCTTCTACTGCTGCTACTACTGCTGCTGCTTCTGCTACTGCTGCTGTTACTGCTGCTGCTGCTATTGCTGCTAAAGCTGCTACTGCTGCTACTGCTTATACTGCTGCTACTGCTGCTACTGATGCTGCTGCTACTGCTGCTACTTCTGCTGCTTTTACTGCTGCTGCTGCTACTGCTGCTGCTGAAGCAGGTACTCCTGCTGCCGCTACTATTGCTTCTTCTACTGCTGCTACTGCTGCTTCTTCTGCTTCTGCTGCTACTGCTACTACTACTACCACTACTTCTACTACTACTACTATTATTACTACTACTACTACGACTACTACAACTACTACTACTACTACTACTACTACTACTACTACTACTACTACTACTACTACTACTACTACTACTACTACTGCTACTACAACAACTACTACTACTACTACTACTACTACTACTACTACTGCTACTACTACTACTACTACTACTACTACTACTTCTACTACTACTACTACTACTACTACTACTACTACTACTACCACTACTACTACTACTACTTCTACTACTACTACTACTACTACTTCTACTACTACTACTACTACTACTACTACTACTACTACTACTACTACTACTACTACTACTACTACTACTAATACTACTACAACTGCTACAGTAACTACTACTATTACTAGTACTTCTACTACCTCTACTACTACTACCTCTTCTTCTGCTACTACTACTACTGCTACTACTACTACTACTGCTACTACTGCAGCTACTTCTGCTACTTCTGCTACTACTGCTACTACTGCTACTACTGCTGCTCCTTTTACTGTTCCTACTGCTGTTACTCCTGCTACTACTGCTACTTCTACTACTGCTGCTACTGCTGTTGCTGCTACTGCTGCTGCTGTTGCTTTTGATTCTGCTTATACTGCTTTTACTTCAGCTTCTACTACTTCTACTACAACAACTACTAATGCTGTTACTACTTCTACTGCTGCTACTGCTGCTACTACTGCTGCAGCTGCTGCTACTGCTGCTGATGCTACTGCTGCTGCTACTGTTGCTTCTGCTGCTGCTGTTATTGCTGCTACTAGATGCCGCTATTTTTTACTTCAGCTGAAAAAGTTACTATAACTCCTTGCTTGCAGATGAAAAAATTACTCCCACACCAGTCTACAAGCGACAAATTTCGCGATATATCGCATTGAGCGTCGCGAGAATATCGTGTGTCGACCAAGGGGTTTTTAGGTCGACAAGCGAAAATTGCGCGATATTGGCTCGATATATCGTATTGAGCGTCGAGAGAATGTCGTGCGTCGAGAGAATATCGTGTGATTTTTAGGTCGACAGGCGACATTCTCGCGATATATCATATCGACTGTCGCATGATTGTCGTGCGTCGTTCTGAGCGTCGCGAGAATTTCGAGTGACGCGCTCGAACGTCGACACACGACATTCTCGCGATATTCTTGCGACATTCTCTCGACGATCAATACGACGCGCGACAAATCAGTCGACAGTCAAGTTTTTCTGCGAAATAGTTTTTCTAAAACCCAGCGCGATATGCGACACTCAAATATTGATTGTCGCATGATTGTCGCGCGTCGTATTGAGCGTCGAGAAAATGTCGTGTGTCGACCTAGAGGTTTTTAGGTCGACAAGCGACAATTGCGCGATATTGGCTTGATATATCGTATTGAGCGTCGAGAGAATGTCGTGCGTCAAGAGAATGTCGTGTGATTTTTACGTCGACAGGCGACATCCTCGCGATATATCATATTGATTGTCGCATGATTGTCGCGCGTCGTATTGAGCGTCGCAAGAATGTCGAGTGTTGCGCTCGAAGGTCGACACACGACATTCTCGCGACATTCTCGCGACATTCTCTCGACGCTCAATACGACGCGCGACGAATCAGTCGACAGTCAAGATTTTCTGCGAATTTGTTCTTCTAAAACCCAGCGCGATATGCGACACTCTAATATTGATTGTCGCATGATTGTCGCGCGTCGAATTTAGCGTCGAGAGAATGTCGCGAGAGTGTCGTGCACCGACCTCCAAGGTCGACACATGACAATCAACTTGGCCCTATCCGAATTCCGTACAAAAGCGAATAATATTTAAAGTATGATACAATGATTATTTAATAGAAATGTCTGCATCATTCTAATATGGTTCTGTAAGCTCTGATTGTTTATGTGTAATTTATGAACACGATCCTACAAATTAATTCTGGCAATAAGTATAATCATAGTAGTGCTTAAATTTTTCATTATTGCGTCATTGTGGTATAAGGGGTCCTTAGTAAAACACTTGGCGTTGAACATATCGAATATATTCCGATCCTTACATTGATAACCGATGCTTCCGGAAGTTTAAGTAATGTACCACATTATCTATAATTTGTTAGAAATCGATATTATGAGTCGTGTTCTGAGAAAACTTGGCTTAATTCATGTGCGTAAAGTGTCATCCCAGATTAGCCTGTGCAGTCCACGCAGGCTTACCAGGGACGACAATTTCCGCTTTTATGGTATTTTTAGTTTCAATGAGATCCCTTCTTACCGAAAATCAAGTTTAGGCGGAAAGTGTCGTCCCTGAATAGCCTGTGCGGACTGCACAGGTTTATCTGGGATGACACATTACGCACATGCATTAAGCCCAGTTTTCTCATAACACGACTCATATAATGAGAGAAACCTTATAATAACTTTTATAATGCACTGTGATTAATGCGCTATATAGAGAATACTAGGTCGGTTACGAATAAAGCAAAAATTATTTTGCGAGGCTTAGAAAATCTGAACCACGAGCCTTGGCGAGTGGTTCAGATTTTCGTGCCGAGCAAGATAAACTTTGCTTTATTCGGCACCGACCTAGTATTCGATTTATTCCATCAATTTTCTAAGTCGTAAATGATTTCTTTAAAAATACAAATTAGAATAGGAAAATCGAACTAGACCTAAAATCCCAAAGATATTTTAAGCAAACATTGTTTCATTATTTTAATCGTGTCGAGCCTAATACATTACAAAAAGATCAGTAACTAACCTGTTTTTCTGTTTATCATACCTCTACGTCCCCGATTTTTAAGAAATTATGAAAAAAAGACACTAAACAACTGCATCTTTAGCGTGAAACAACATGCATTGTGTCGTATGACGTATTAATAATGACGTCACGAGTACGCGCACTTAATATTTGTAAATAATGTTTATTGGCTTTTTGATTTGCAATATGTGTTTAAAATATATTACATCTTGGTATCAAATTGTTTGTTTTGTTTAATCTGATTCGATTTTCTAAAATGATTATTTTATAGTTTATTCCGAGTAATATGAACATTCTTCGCCGCGCGTGACAGCTATATTTCAGCACTGCTGAAATAGAGGAAAACTTATTTCACAGTGGTTTATTTCGACAATGCACGTCTGATGATGGGATAAAATTTTATGTTTAACCCATGTTTAAACCAGATAAACATTATTATCAATTTACGTTAATATTTTTGGTAAATGCAAGTGTAAGACACATTTTAAAAACGACATCCTAAAATATCGGGAATAACAATCTTTATTGTATGCTTTCCGGTGGTTTATAGAGAAATATCAGTGAAATAAAACTGATGTTTCAATGTTTTAAACAGTGAAAAATAACAGATAAAAAATATCGATATTTTTCACTGTGTTACTGTGAAATGACGTCATTTGTTCGACGAAATGACGTCATTAATCCAGCGAAATTATCCAGTTAAACTCTTTAACAATGTAAATAAACGTTGAAAAAAGCATAAAATAAAAAGAAAAGTTGTTGGATTCGATGGAATATCGATTTTAATTCACTCGTGATCATACAAAATATATATTTTATATGATCATGCGTGAAATAAAATCGATATTCCATCGAGTCCAACAAACATCCTCTATAAATATAAGTCATTCACTGACAGCTGTTGGACAATTAATACATCCCAACATAAACTTTTATGTATTTATTTTTTGCATTTTCAGATTAAATTTATCATAAAGACTGCATACTTGTAGCAGATATATTGTAAAGCACGAGATGCCGTTGAAATAAAACCGATATATTTGGCAAATGCGCACACTATTGCAGGAAATGGCGTTTGCAAAAAAAAAAAAAAACACATTTTTACCGGTTTATCAGCTTCTCTTTCTAAAACGAAACGAGCCGTTTTCCAAATTAAGCAGAATTTTATTATTAGAGCAAACACATATTAATGAGCAGTATGTTCCCAAAATGAATACGTAATTAAGATAATACTAAGATTAATAGATCTTAAGAAATCTACGTAATATTGAGTTTTTACTGACAACGATTGCGTCGTACGTTTTCTAGTCCAAGTATGTGTGTACACGGACTTTCTTAAATGGCGTTTCACAAGCAAGATAAAATCATGTGAATAAAAGGTCTATTGTGGACGGTCTGAAACGGCAAATACTTGTGTTTCAGGATTCCATAAAGACATAATGGAGTATATTGCATGTATTTTAATAGACCATTTATATTTATTTTGACGCACTATCTTTGAGTTTTGTATTTAATTTTACACTGTGCATTTTTACAATGCCAAACCTTCGACATGTAAATTGACGAACATTTTTTCAAATTTCAACGTATATGAAATGCATATCCTATTGAAAAGACTATTCATGTAAATACAGGTGAGCTGTTATTTTGACCCCTTGCTTGCTTCATATTTCGCAGCGCACGATGAACCTTTTGACTGTTACACCCCTTCCCCTTTTCTAAAAAAGAAATCAATCTATCAGACTAGGCGAAGACTCTAATTAAAGCAAAGTTTTTCTGTACTATTGACAACACGGTTTCGAATTTATTTGGACCCAGGCGGCGAAAGTACCCATGATTCGATCCTCGGAATATATTGGTGCAGGTATTCACACGTGTAAGGCTCGTCCATTATCAACACCACCAATTTAATGTATCTTTACAAACTGAAATGGTTTTAAAGCAGTTTGATATAAAATTAAACAAAATTATATATAATATAGAGAAAAAAAACTGACAGAGTGTGTATACACTCGTAACGCTGTAAGAGGGAGTCAACTGATTTAATCTGCCCATACAAAAAGCTGCCTTGAGGAAACCACGTAATGGCAAGGAGTCAGTCAAACGATCATAATTGAAGCCGTGTCTACATTAAAAACACTAAACATGATGTGCGAAGTCTAACAGCAGCAGATATAATCAAAGTGTTATAATAGTAGATTACTTTATTTCTATTGTATATGTTATTTCATTGAAGCGATGCAGTCATGAAAGACGTAGAAATCGCATACAGTATTTAAAGTACTATGTTTAATGAACATGTTTTTATCGTTGAAACAATATGATTTAGTTTCTTTTTAAGTGCTCAACCATGAAAAAGTAACAGGATGTATCAAAATTATGTTTTTTTTAATTATATTATCTCTAATAGACTGGTGTATCAACATTGATCCAATTTTGTATATTGTTATATTATGTGTTTAATACTATGTGTTTTCTTCCCGCCCAACGACGTTACGTTACTGTATGGCGTTGACGTCACTTCATATGTTTTTGTTAAGTACTACTACTACTACTACTACTACTACTACTACTACTACTACTACTACTACTACTACTACTACTACTACTAGACGACTACTACTACTACGACTACGACTACTACTACTCTACTACTACGACTACGACTACTACTACTACTACTACGACTACGACTACTACTAGTACGAGAACGACTACTACGACTACTACGACTACTACTACTACGACTACGACTACTACTACTACGACTACTACTACTACGACGACTACTACTACGACTACTACTACGACTACTACTACTACTACTACTACTACTACTACTACTACTACTACTACTACTACTACTACTACTACTACTACGACTACTACGACGACTACTACTACTACTACTACTACTACTACTACTACTACTACGACTACTACTACTACTACTACTACTACTACTACTACGACTACTACTACTACTATACTACTACTACTACTACTACTACTACTACTACTACTACTACTACTACTACTACTACTACTACTACTACAACTAGTACTATTACTTCTACTACTACTACTACTACTACTACTACTACTACTACTACTACTACTACTACTACTACTACTACTACTACTACTACTACTACTACTACTACTACTACTACTACTACTTCTACTACTACTTCTTAAACTACTAGTACCAGTACTTCCACTACCATCACTACTTCTAATATGATTATAGGTGCTACCTAATTTACGGTCAAAAGCTTTTTAAGTTTTTTTGATAACCATGTATTTTTTATAAATTTATGGACATGATTGTGTTCAAAATATTATAATTGTTGCAATTATTAAGTAATGCATCCAAAAAAATCTATCTCAAAACGAGTTACATGTTCCTAGCTTAAAGATCTAGGATCTTTTTTTTTCTAGTCACAGGAATTTAAAGCTGGTTCTGTGGCTGTGATATAGTGGATGGGGTGTCTGCTAACTGGCTTAGTCACTGGGAGGTCTCTGTATTGATCCCTCAAGTGGGAGCATTCTTTAGATAACCCTAAAGATATACTATGGCGTACCATTTGGGTTGAAAGTCAAGAAGACCTACAAGGTAAAAAGAGAAATGTACGTCGAAGTACAATAATTGTACGTCGACATACACATATAAAATACACTTCGAAGTATATATTTGTACGTCAAAGTACAATTTTTACTTCGACATACATGTTTGTACTTCAACGTACACATTTTCTGAGCAGCCAATTAAAAAAACTTGTCTCTTGAGCCGCTTTTCGATCAGATTTATTCATAATAAATGTTTAAAATCTCTTTTTTAATTGAGGACAAAATGAATAAAAAATATCAGAATGGCAAAAAAAAACACATAGAAGTTTCAAGTATTTAATACATTGAAATAGATTATATACAAATTTGAAGAAGATTCAATTGTTGATCATGCGGGGCGGAGTATCAGGACCGTCGAGCGCATTACTGTGTAGGAAATTCTCAACGGTAACCAAACAGTTACCAAAAATTAACGTGATAAATAATGTATAATAACCTCCCCGTTGGTCGTATTTTGTGATAACCATATCTTGCATAAGTCAGAGGTTAATTCCGCCACGCCAGGTCAATAAATACGCACAATATCTATGAGTTAGCGGTCGATAGTCGCATAATTTGGTATAAATTATAATTATAATAATGTTTAATACATACACACAATATATATCAGTAAGCGGTCGATAGTCGCATAATTTGGCATAAATAATAATAATAATAATAATGTTCAAAGTAAAAAAATCTCTAAAAGAAACAGATGTAAGGTGTCTTCTGATTGGCTAACACTCAAGGGTCGGTGAAAAATGTACGTCAAAGTACATTTTTCGTTCTACCTAGTAAGTCTTGTAGACTTTCGACGTCATGGTACGTCATATAGACACTAAGTACTGGTCCTACCCAGGAAACAGATTGTTTCATCAAATGTCTCAATTCAACTTGACAGCTTGCGAAAGCAGTTGCATTTAGCATACAGTACACTGATTTAACATAATCAAAATCATGTGATGTGTCAACTCAATTTTGATTGACAAATTTGACAGGAATTTTTTTAATCCAATAAATTTTAGACTGTCAAATAACAAACACTACGTATTAAAAGCCATGCATGGAGCTTTCGTCTGTTTACCACTGACTTCATCAGAAGAATGATTTCTACTGTTGAGAAACGTTAACAACGCTAATTGTCTTTGTATTTATCATCAATGTATAATTATGTGTAACAGCATGACAACATACTTGTTTCGCAATTTAAATATTTAATAAATACAGGTATCTTGCAGGTTTCTAATTTTCTTTCGCAAACTATTGTTGAATAGTTAAAGTTTTGTCGCCACTAAAAAACTAGCCATTTTGTAGTAATTCTTAAATCACAGTCTAAACTGAATACACTTAGCTCTATAGTGCAATTTGAATGCAAATATTAGAATGCATCATGTTATATCATCCATATCCATATCATCCATATTTTGTTATTTAAACATTCAAATAACACATAACACAGTACATATATAAAAAGGTATGTGGTATTGTGTGGAGATACACAACACTTCACATAATTTATTTGCACATAAAATAATAGTTACAAAATAAGTAATACCAAAACACTGTCATCAACCTACATTACAAGAATATTTCCGTATATGAAATCACAAAGTGGTGTTATTTTATTACCTTTTACAAAATTAACAATACTGGTTTTGTACTAGCCATAAAACATTTATCATGGATTAACAAGTTACAACCAATTTATTAATAACACAATAGAAAGGAAATCATATAAATTGCATTATGCATTTACTAAACAAGCTATTTGCTACTGTTTAGAATTACACTTCTTCCTAAAATGATCACAACAGGTACTTAGTGCTTTTACATACTTGTGGTAAGTTTTGTATTACTAGTTTGACATTTATTGGCAGACACTTGCCGATATACAGACTAAATTTGCATGGGAACTTTCATATTTTTTCAGCATAATTGCCTTCAAATTGTTAATTAAACAACCCTTTGACATTGTTTGCACATCTGATCTTATTATACCATAGCTGAATTTTGTTTAAAGATAGACAGATATAGACTTTTCAAAGTTCTATAAAAGTTCACACATGTTCCTTCCAAGTAAACCAACAGAAGCAATAAAGATCACCACAGATAAGTACTGTGTGTATAGCTTGGAAATTTTGATAGTTCAGGAAATCCTCCTTTTTTGATTTCTGTAAACCAAAACTGTCAGTTTTGCTGGATAGAATGGCTTGTGTGATGCCCAGCTCTTGCCTTGGCAGAACAGCGTCTAAAACGGAAATCCAACAAATATCTTAAAATTTGATCAATAATGCAGACAATTTATAAATGTTTTTTTGTTGATTTCGAATCTGAAAGATTTTTTACGTAAGATTGTGGTACGAAAATTCAACGGCATCGGATTTTGTGGTTATAGGCCTAAACTTATTATAGTGATATGTAACTTTTCGGGATATCGGTAAAAAGACGAGGTATAAATACGTTTAAAATTAAAGCTAAAAGACTAAAAAGTTACATCGGAATATCTTTAAATTTCGTGAATAAATGTGTTTCTGATGGATAACAACGACAACTTACCAGAATATTGCTCATGATCACACGTAAAACTTCTGTCCGAGAGCGAATGGAAAATGCGTCACGAATTCTGACAAATAAACAGTAGGGTGTCGTTATTGAAATACCGCAAGAATACTAGAAGAATAGAGATGCCAACTATAAGGCTCAAAACAAATTTATTTTTAACAAGCGTTTGTGATTTGTCAGGATAATAATAACAATAAGATATTGAAAAGATCTAAGCAAATAAATTCGACAGTAATCTGAGATTCGGCAATATATTTAAGACGGGTTATGTTCACGAAAATTGTGTTTGTGAAGACTGTCACCATATGAAGTGAACCAGTCTTCGGCTTATACCCACTGAAGATGAGTATTCAGGGGAGATAATTGAGTAATGACTTAATTCTGGAACGGTTGCGAAGAAAAACAAATAATGCGAGAATATTTAGTGCGATTCGCTACACAATTATGATGTCATTGATATAATTTTTCCTGAGGTATGTATTTACATGTGATTTAGCATATGTCACAGTGTTTTTGATTTGTTCAAGGTCATAAATAGCACCGCGAAAATATATGTCGCGTGGCAATTGTTTTTGAGACCTATCCCTATGTGGTATTCTTATGTAATTTTATGTCTAAATTCCATATGTATGAACGGTCAACGCCCGCTTCGCGGGCTTTTGCCCGTACTACTACTACATCTACGATTTCTACGATTACCACTACTGGTACAACAAAACTAGCGTTACTCCTTTTTTTTAATACAAGGCGAAAGAAAGCAACATGTAACCACTCACTGAGCTGAGAGCCCGACAGTGCGCCAGTAGGACAACATGTTCCACACTACTTTTGTGCGAAGAAATACCCGGTGATTAATTCTCTAATTAGTGTATTTGAGTATATATCCAAGCAATTTTAATAGAGGCCATGACAACTTCAACTGTTCAACTGTTTCATACATACATGCATGCAGCCATTGCAAAATAATATTTCTTTGCAATATAGACCTGTCCAGTGAGGTGCGATAAATCCATGAAACAAAAGGATATATATATAGAGATATAGATATACCGGTAGATATATGTATATAGATAGATATATATTTATATTCAGAGTTCACACATTTCTCCAAGGCTTACGTGTCATTGACATTCCAATCAACATACAATACATTTTGCACAATAGTAAAGTATGTGTTTTCTTCTATAAATGTGACAATGATAATGTCGTAAACTGAAAGACATTTTATTTAAGTTTTAAAATATATGAGAAAGTTTAAAACTTAAAAATTTTGCAACAATACATTTTGAACACAACTGACTAGCGGTCATCATACGAGGATCATTATGGGGGAGATCTTCATAATAAATGTCAGAGTATTTAACACGTTTAAAGTAATTATCGCTTATTCAATGACCGCAAATTAGTTATTGTACTTAGAAGCTTGAGAAAGTAATTACATCACTATATATGGATCACTAAATAACATTTTCGGATCCTTCTAAAAAAGAACAAGTTCCTCATGTTAGAGGAGAAAGTTGAAATTTTAAGAATCTGGATAAGGGTCGCGTGTGATAGCAAGTGAGCTCTGTTGGACGTACACAATTGAAGAGTGTGCTTAAGCGTAAGCGAGAAATGATAGTATGAATCGAATGGAAATGCGAGTTTGAAGCGTCTGAACTTTGACACGGAATAACGTGGGTTTAACTATCTGAACTTTAAGTTGTTTACCGAGGCTTCGGCTCATATAATAATTTTTCTGGAGCAGGGACTTAAAAAAAAGCAAAGAAGATTGCCGGTGAATTGATTCGCCATTATTTGATAAGATATTATTCTGTATTATTCAATATAAGTTATGCATGTAACTATGCTTAGTTATCAGCATTGATACTTTGTTTTACACTGTGTGCAAACGACTGGGTGCGGTTACGACGTAGCAAAACTACCCATTGACCTACCATCTAAACAATGGCGTTCCAAGAACAGCGGTCACCTGTCGACAACGGTCACATTGGTCATTTCCCTTGACTGACCGCTGCTCTAAGTTTAAACTGCATATAGTATTATAAGTATTACATTGAATGGTTCGTGAAAAAAGCTATAGCCTTTAATAATAAGTATTAGCCGATATGTACATTGATATTTACGTATAGCTTTTGTATTGCGCACAAACAGTAAACAGTTCCAATTTCGAGGTGGATATTAAACACAAAGGCGGGCGAAAGATAACAAGTAGGGGTTGTTTAGCGGTTGGGCGTATTCCTTCATGCATGAACATGCAATGGACCCAACTGATCTTAAAGCAAAGAACTGGCACGCAGATCAGTTCATATTTGCTAAAGGTAGTTTTATAATATTGTATCGTGGCATCGACAAACTAATGACGGGGAAATAATAAAAAACTAAATTGTATTACAAAATCAATATTAAATGCTTACCAACAGTCGAAGTAATAGTTAAAGAAAACCAAAGTCGTCTCAATAGCAAAATTAAGAACCTGGAGGCCCATAACCAGTGAAACTTTTTGGCCCCCTAATGAACGTCTTGAAAAGAGGAAATCACCTGCAAAACAGCGTAGTTTTGCAAATAATAAATGAATGTCATTTAGTAAGGCAATGCCAAGCCTTAAATTGGAACATAACATTGGTTTAAAAAAATTTGCTATGTCAAGTCATTAGATAAGGCTAAGTGCGCAAGTAAAAACTTTTTTGCCACGGTGTCAAGGGGCCCCTAAAAATCGTGGGGCATTTGCCTACTTTTCCTAATGGGTGATTCGGGGTGTCATAGGTCCCCTTAAAGTCGCGGGGCATTTGCCTACTTTTCCTTATAAGTGATCCGGGGCTGCTTATGTATTTATTTATTACATCCCCAACATGCGTGCTCATCGATTCAAGTGGCAAAAAAGTCGAAGCCTTTGGCTATGAGGCAGAAAACAGATATGCAGAACTTGCTTCAGATGACGAACACAAAGATTGGTATTTCTTCAAGAAGTTTAAAATGACCTAGTTCATAAACCAGGGGGGCACGCGTATACGGGAGCTTACCGCGTTTAAGTGAGAAAGTTGTTGCAAAACTTCAAAGATGGCGTCGTTTAAATGTTTTTCGTGAAGGAGTAGCGGATATTTTCACCCGGTAAGCCGATATATATTTATATTTCTTTTAAATGAAAAAGCCCTTTCGGCTCTAAGGTGTTTGTGCTCCCCTCGGTTTTTTGTTTCAAAACCGTAGACGTCGGAATAAAAAAGTTATTGAAGCAAAACCGTCGACAAATTTGTTGTTTAATTTCTTGACCTTCGAGATGTTGGATGTTCGAATATCATTTTCTCTCATAATAAACAGTATTTGTGCATGTGTGCAGTAAAATAAAACATAAATCACGAATATTTTATTATCTCGACGCGTTGTTATGTCTATTAATTCATTTAATGCCGAATTATAACGGGTTAACCCCCATTTTTGGAACTAAACTTCCTTTTAAGCACATTTTGGAACCTGACTTCCAATTGATTAACAGCTCTTTCCTATGTTACAAGGTTTTATGCGAAATAACTTTCGTGAATGAATTCCGCATTGGTGCGAATGTCTTGGAAAACATTTTCACTTGAAGAAACCAAGAGTTTTCTTTTTTCTATTAATTGTTTTATTATTAATTTGTATTATTATATGTTTTATCGCGTACTTAACGCTAACATTTAGTGTGTGTTATATAAGACATTCGACAGTATTATAAACACAGTGTAATTCTTACCTGTTTATTTTAACACATATGGACATACTTATGTTTGAATATGCATCCAACGGAATACTATGCTTACTATTTCCAGATATCTAGACGCCACGAAGTGGGTACCGCTCTAGAATGCGATAGGTACATGAAAACCCACCAATCAAACGAAAAATGATTAAGTCGAAGTAGCTTGCCAAACAATCACATATACGTGCAATAAAAGTGTTATGAAAAACAGAAGAGGGTAAAGCCGGTTTGATACTAGTATAAGGTTGATGTAACCAAATACTGCCATTGTTGCGATTCGGAATACATGAAGCAATTTGGAATACCTGACATCTGCTTAGAAGATGCATATCGGTGGATGTTTTTTTATGATACTTAAATATGAATTGTTTATTTAATACAATGACATTTGACGCGTTTTACCATAACGATACTGATACATGTATGTGACTTTGATGTGACACATTTTGGACGACCTTCTTTTAAACCAGTTCTGAGTTGGTCACTATATTATAATCGCAAAAAGTGAATTTGTAGTGGATAGAAAGATTTGTGCAAATGCAATACACGATATGATTTCAGTAGAAGTGATCAATATAATGTTTATACATGTATGTTTTTTCTCTTTTATACCTATGTGAATACATATTATTTATGACTGTTGTATTGAGGGAATAAAGTATTGGTTCACTTAGAAAGATTATTTCGTTTGTTCCTAACATTGCCTTCTAATCGTAAGTAATGTTAATATGTCATATGCATAACGATGTAAATCCGACCCAAATCTTTTTTTTATCATGTATGTAAGTGCTGAATACAATTGAAAATTTATGCAGAGACATCGTAGGAAAAAATGGCGTAACACAGATAATGGTTTATTTACATAACAAAGTGAGAAACTAGCATCATGACATATACGGAATAAAACGTGTAAGTAAGTAGCACTCATAGCAATTATATTTCAGGCGTGTCTATGTAGACTTTATAAATAAAACAAAAACACTACAAACATCAACTGTACATGTTTTGTTATGTTCGTGTTTTTTATTTGCTGTTTTAGTCCGGCTCTGTTGAAGGATTCTTTCTTGCATATTCTACATTTAAACTCATGTGGTCCATGAATGGGGCATGATATCTCAATCCTCCCCTGATGTAAAATTCCTGATTACATATACTGCAACGAAAGATGCACTTATTTTCGCCCTTTAACCTGCATCATCTGAAAAGACAGTAAAAGAATGGTTAAAAAAAGTTCATAGCAGAATAAGGTCGACACGTCATAAAATACATGGAATTAATTATAATAGTACTGAAAGATAAACGTTCTATTATCTCGTACATCAGCCACCACACAACCCATCTTCTTGAAAATAGGTGAATTGATTCAATTGGTCGGCAGGTTTTTCGAACAGCAGCATTATTATTATTCTACAGTAAGTAACGTGATTAAGAAAACACTTATATTGCACCACGTAACATGCTATAAAACTCTAATATTGAAGTACACATATACACTTTATTTAGGATGGGTAGGTATATCATGTCAAGCTCTTTTACATATGAAAGAGCTGTTTGTCATTTGGAAGTCAGGTCCCAAAATGTGCTTAAAAGGAAGTCAGTTCCAAATAAGGGGGTTAAACCAATAATGTTTGCCAATAAATTATTTATCAGTGATAAAACGGCGTCGGTAAAATGAAATAATTATGATTTTATTTATATTTAACTGTTCACGTGTGTCAATACTGTGTATTATAAGAGAAAATGATATTTGTACATCCAATTTCTCGAACGTCCCGTAAGTAGACAACAGATTTGTGGACGGTTTTCCTTCAATAACTTTTTTATCCCGACGTCTACGATCTTGAAACAAAAAACCGAGGGTAGCACACACACCGGAGAGCCGAAACGGCGTATTCATTAAAAATAACTATAAATACAAAGGGGCTTACCGGGTGAAAATATCCTGCCTTCCTTTACTACTACTACTTCTACTACTACAACAACAAGAACAACAAGAACAACAACAAGAACAACTACTACTACTACTACTACTACTACTACTGCTGCTGCTGCTGCTGCTACTTCTACTACTTCTACTACTACTACTACTACTACTACTACTACTACTACTACTACTACTACTACTACTACTACTACTACTACTACTACTACTACTACTACTACTACTACTACTACTACTACTACTACTACTTCTATTACTACCACTACTACTTCTACTACTACAAGTACCACTTCATCCACTACCACCACTTCTTCGACTATTACAACTACTAACACATAACAACTAACGCAACACCTAATAATCCTTTTTATCCAATATATTTCCTAAGCATCGGGGGCTACCGCCCCCAAATTCCCGCTTTGTCGATAGTGGTAAACAACTGCGTACCGGTGAAGTGCAATATAGCCCCAAACTAGCGTAAATCATTTTTTATAATAAAAGGCGATGGAAAGCAACATGTAACCACTCAATGAGAGCCCGATGGAACGCCAAAACTGCTTTTTGTTGTTAAGTTATGTTGGGTTAAAGTGACATTATGTTGGGCCAAGTTAGCATTATGTTGGGTTAAAGTGACATTATTTTGGGTTAAGGTGACATTATGTTGGGTAAAGTTGGCATTATGTGGGGTTAATTTAACCGGGTTAAGGGGACATTATATTCGGTAATGTTGGTATTATGTTTGGTTGTGTTGGCATTATGTTTTGTTAATTTGACATTATGTTGGGATAAGTTCGCAGTATGTTCGGTTTAGTTGGCATTATGTTGGGTTAAGTTACCATTATGTTGGGTTAAAGTGACTATGTTGGGTTAAGTTGGCATTATGTTGGGTTAAGATGGCATTATGTTGGGTTTAGTTGGCATTAGTTTCGGTTAGTATGACATCATGTTGGGTTAAGTTCGCATTATGTTCGGTTAAGTTGGGATTAAGTTGGGTTCATTTGAAATTATATTAAGTTTCGTTTACATTATGTTGGGTTAAGTTTACACTATAATGGGTTAAGTTGACATCATGTTCGGTTGTCATTACATAATGTTCGGTTCATTCGGATTTTTACATGAATTCTTTGTCTATCTCCAATCGTAATCAATCCGAGACGGTTTAGTTAGGTGTCGCTTAGTTTTGATACCGTTTCGCCGTCAAGTTTTTCATTGCAGAAATTTGTCTTTTTTAAGCATCTGTGTTACCCGAATTATTATTGTCACATAAATTCACATAGGACTTTGGGGAATAAGTAATACATTTGTATTAATTAATGCAAATTATTTGACAATGCAGTGAATTAGTTTGTTTAAACAAACATATCTTTTTTTTATCTGAAACTTCGTCAAATAAAGCTGGGTTTATAATTCAACGGCAAATATATTTCGCTCAGTGCTTACATTGCTTTAAGTTCGAAAAAGGCATCGCAATGGATTACTCCATGGCATTTAAGTGATCATCCATGCGGCCGCAATCTGTGCATTGGACATTAGGACAAACACGTACGCGTTTTTATGTGATGCATGAACATTAATTGGTTGGAATTTCATCCAAAGAAACAATAATCTGGAGTAAGCAATCAATGGGTTTTCAATCATATTTAGCGCAAACTTAAAGCATTGATGCAGTTAAAACATAGTTTCGCGTTTATCCATTATAAAGTAGGCGCAAGCTCATCATTGGCGGCTTTGACGTCATGACGATGAAACTGAATACACTGAAGATCAACATAATGTGACATTTTAAAACCAATCTCTTGTCAATCGATCAATATTTAAATTCACTTTCCCTATTAACTGCACTTTAAGAGTTGATAAATCGATGCATTACCATGCATTTCCATAAGAGACATGTGAACGCTTGGTAAAAAAATTACATAATAGATATTAAAATGGAATCGAGAGGAATTAAACATCTGCAAATAACTTTAGATTGATTACGCCGCGTCTTGTATATGATGTCGCGCGCTCGCTGCGTTGTCGTGATAATTGTACATATAACTTATTGGCAGTTCAAGTGTATTTTACGCGTTTTATACAACTGAAGTCATTGAAGATAGTGCTAAAATTGTGCAATATATTAAGCTTTGAAGTAGGGACCTCAAAAGCATTTATCTAACCGAAAGTCTATATGTTCTTCTAAGTATAAACTTGGTCTGAATGTTCGTAAATGAAGTTACATGATTGCTTCTAAAAGATAAGTTATTTATGCTTTAAAAATACTTAAATATACATGTTATAGTCGCGTTTTTTTTCCAAAATCATAATTTGTTAAGCGGATTATCAAAATGGAGATGGAAAAGTGAATGGGCGTGATATACACTTCTCAATCAATAATGGACTTATAGAAAATAATGTCTACAGAAAGTTTAACCACGCTGATTTTATTGTATAGCGTTGCTTCCATCGTTCCATATTTCACCCGCTTTCGAATACAATGATTTTTATTACCAAATAATTTTGGACGTAGTCAGTCATATAAATATAATGAGTGTCAATACATTGAAATAAAAAATGTGGAAAGTATGTTTCAGTGTATATATTAATTTAAATATTCGAATCGTCTACATATTTTATGATATCGCTAGCGAATGAAAATGCGAAGCTATTCTGTTCCGTTATGAGTACGATGTCCGCTTGCGGCGAATTAGATGAAGTGCGCACCGACACATCGCCCATACAAGTTAAAAGGGGCCGTTTAACATATTTTGGCATGTATTGAAGCATGTTATTAAATGCTTCATATTGATAAATTTAAACATTTGAACTAAACATATCCAATAAAAAAACAACACAAGAATACAATTTTAAAAACGGAAAGAAAGTAACCATCAACAGGGCTCGAACTACTGACCCCTGAAGTCCTGGAGTAGAAAGTCTCCCGCCTAGACCACTCGACCATTCATGCTCATGCTTAAAGTGGATGTATTTTTTTACCTTTATAAGCAATCCTCGAGTTTCTCAAAATATAAGGACAACAACAGAACTTTCCACTTTATTCAATCGTTTCGCATAGCACGACGCTTTATAATTTTTATAAAAACGTTTATGTTACCAAAAAACTAGATCAGAATATTCTTTAGTTGCTTTACATTAAAGCAATTTCAAAAGTACACGTCGTTTTCAGAATGCACAGATAGTTTCGCAACTTATGGAAAGTTAACAGTGATCTGTAGCGAACTACGACGTGTTGGCTTTGACCTCTTCGCAAGCCGCGTGCAATTGCGTTCTACCCAACGGGACAAATGTTGCATCACTTGTAAATATATATATATAGTGTAAGTAAACGTTTAGTCGATATCTTACAATTGGTTTCTTTACGAATGAATATTTAACATTAAAGTACATATACAAGTAGACTTACATACTGATTTTTAATGTAAGTTGTCAGTAAGAGAAATGGTAAAATTACTTGTGTATTATACTTGTATAGTAACAAAATTATTACGATCACATCTATGGAGCATTATCAACATTTATAGCATCCAAATAAATGACAATCTAATGATAGGACTAAAATGTTGGGCTCTAACAATTTCTGGAATAATTGATGACGTCATGTTTATGGTTACACGTTTAATGATAAACTTACTAATGACAATTCATCGTTGTCCGTGAATTGTTTTATACCAAAAGTAAAAACGTATGAGACACACACATTTATTTAAGTGATATATCGTACTTATTTACATTGGATTAATGTATAGCATATATGACATCTTTAATGTAAAATACGATTCTATAGACAATCCCAGAATCGATCAATTGACCGCCGCCATATTGGCTATCACGTTACCTGCTGATCCTGACGGTACCGAAGAATTTTGCAGATTACAGCGTAATCATAGTGTACACCCGCTTTATTCCAATAAACAGTACTTAATGACTTCGCACAGTAGGTTTGAAAACAATTGAAACATGATACCAAGTGCCGATTTGTTCAACATCGTTAATCAATATAAGTTAAATAAGAAATATACCCGATAGATTTATAAAATATGTGTCTCTGCAACAATATTCAGTGACAACACGTAATGTTTAAGGCCAAGTTTGCTTTTTTAAGCATACCTTTCAGTAATGCCTTTGTATAAAATTTAATGATTTCTTTATGGAATAAAATTATTCAAAGAAAATTATAAAGTTTATAGAAATATTTTAAGTCTGAAGTAAACGTTGTGATCTTAGCGTAAATAGTGCCGAAAATATTAATTGGTGAAAGTTTGAAAGATTTCAGACCGAGGTAGTAAAATTTATAGAAAAGTAGATATCTGGCTTTGTTTAAGCCTGTATTATTTCTTATGAAATGTCGTACTTCTATAATTCCGGAGATACTCCATAAGAAACCGTGTAGGACTAAAGACCGAGGCCGACTTTTTTATTGAAAAGTACATATTTTTGTTTGTCTAAACATTTTCCATTTCGTTATCAATATTTCCTTTGTAAGTGTCATTTTAAAGGTAATATAAATTTGATAAATTCGAATGTTAACTGAATAACGGATTAGCAAATGTGCATAGTTCACCAGTGGACGAGAATCCATGCGGATTATCAGTGGATCCTAGCAGTTTTGCTTCCACGAGAGACAGCCACGTGTTTGTGGCCCGGTGGACCGGTATTTCTACCGCATCCGGAACATTGCCGACGGACATCCAGGGGGAATTTTCAGCATTGAAGGACTCTCTTTCACAAGTGAGGCTTCCGGCTGAGCTCAAACTTAAAGAATCCCGTCAAGGAGTCCGGAGATCAGACCGGTCTTGAACATTCTTACAAAGTGCAGCCGGTATAGTGAGACCTCCGCGAAGTTGCAAGCCACGCTCGAGCCAGGTCAACCTTTGACACAAGACACATTGGATAAGCTGTTCCTGATTTCCCACGCTCAGTGCAAATATTTGCAGGACGAATACGCGGCTGTGCTTGTCAACAGCCAGTTTGACAATTCAACCTCTAAATTGTTTCTAGCTCTTCAAAAGAACACATCAGGGTTGAACGCGGAATCATTGGAGACTTTGCGGTCGGCTGCAACGTTAGCTACAGCTAGCCGGCCGCAACGAGGAGGTTACTATAGAAATCAGCCAGCTAGAGGTCGTGGACGTGGGTACGGTGAGCGCTATGGAGACGTTTATAGTCGCGGCTTCCCGCAAAACCGCAGGGTAGACAACTCTTCATCGACGTCAGCTGGATCAAAGGACGAGTAGCTTCCCTTGGATTTCACCGGTGCGTGTGAAATTTAATACGGATCGTGAGAACAGCATCACAACATGTAATGTGTGTGTTTTCTTCTGAGATTTATTGTGTAGTTCATCCTTTAGTCTGCATATATGTGTATAAGCACGTTTGAAACAAAACATTGGCTCATGGACAAGTATTGGAGCGCCTGATTACGTGATCCAGTGGCTTTCCAATGGAGTGACAGTGCCTTTTAAAACTCAGGGGAAGCCTTTCGAACTTGAAAATCACTTACCGGTATTTAGTAAAACACAGGTAACATTTGTTGATTCGGAGATTGATAGATTACTTTCATAACGATTTATTGAAGAGGCAAATATTAAACCATATTGTATAAGCCCTTTGGGTGTTGTGCCGAAGAAAAACAATAAACTTCGTTTGAATACTGATCTGCGTCAATTGAACTCGAGATGTGACCCCTCTAGTTACAGGAATGAAGACATCCGTGACGCAGTTAAGTTAATTGAGCCAGGTGATAGTTTTATCACTACCGACATAAAAGACGGTTTCTTTCATATTCCAGTTCATAAAGATCATAGGCAGTATTTAGGTTTTAAGTGGAGAAACAAGTATTTTCAGTGGTGTGTTCATATGTTCGGGCTTTGTTGCTCGCCATATTATATCAATAAGACATTAAGACCGGTAATAAGTTACTTGAGGGGGCTTGGTTTGCGTGTTACTGTCTTTGTTGATGATTTTTTATTAGCAGCCAGCGTTTCTTGTATCACTGATCAATTAGATCAATTATTGCACACGTTACAAGATTTGGGGTTTACTACAAACTTTGAGAAGTCCCAGCTTGTACCTGCAAGATCAGTTCAGTTATAGGGTACACTATCAATTGTACTGAGCATAAAGTAATAGTTAAGGCGCAATCAAAGCGGATTGCAAAATTAAAGCGGTCGATAAGGAAAGTTCACAGCCGTCAATAACATATCACCTGTCGCCTGTAAATAGCATGTTAAATGACAATCAAGACCTTATTCTTGCCAGGGACCTTTACAAAAAGGACCCTATTCATGCTGAGTTTTATTACTCTTAAATGAATAACGTAATAACTAATCTTAAAAAAAACACGAACTAATAACGTAATAACTAATCTTAAAAAAACACGAACTATTACATGTATTTGATTATCAGAGCGATAACAGAAACTATTTAAATCTTCAAATATATTCGATAAAATCGTTTCGCCGTCTTGTTTTGTTTAAGGACCTATACAAACATATCCTATCCCTGTTTTTTTCTTCAGTATCGTTTTGGAGGCGCTCGCGAGTATTCAGGGGCGGTAATCCGGGAGTTATCAATTTCTGGGATTGTCTATAGGTCGTTATTTTAACTATCGCATACAGTGCGCACCAACCTCTATAATTGTAGAAATATGCATGTGCCAAAATGTGTCATAAATTTTTATAATTGTACCATTTACCGTCAGTCGTTTTTAATTAGCTTACAGGAAGCCTTACACTTTCAACGAAAACGGCGATAACGAGGTTTTTCAACCGGAAGATTCAAAGGCAGTGATCTCGAATAGCGAGAACGGAAATGACATCGGCAATTCGGATGTTACTGATACTTTTACAGAATCTCCAGACGTTGTTATCCAACGATTGATCGTTGATTTCATACGAGAACAAGACCAAGAGAGAACAACTCTGCTTTCATTGTTAAAATCCTTATCGAACTTAGTTTCAAAGTCAATGGAAATCTAAAAGTATTATTTGCAAAGTAACTTGGCTTGTGAAAGCATTTAATGGGTATTAGCTAAAATATACCCTGAAGAAAACTGCCCATTGTCTACAATGTACGAACGTATATTTTGCATACTAATTTCTACTTAGTTATGCACAGATTTTATGAGGAAAACAACCATTGTTTTTATTTCACAATAAAAATGAAAATACACTTTTGTAGGTTTAATTTCGAAAATACATTACACTAAGGGGGCTATTTTCAAATCATGTCAAAGAATTAATATGACTTGCATGCGTGCGGCATTGACACTATTCCGCGTGCAGCGCGGAAGGATACGGGAACGTGTAAAACAAGTACATGTACATGAAAAAGTCGTTTGGTAAGCTGAATCATTGCGAGTAAACGTGTATATACGATGTATAGATAAGTATGCTGTGATGTTTTGTCTTGTTTATAATATGTGTATCATTATATAAACCTGTATACATTGTACGTATTTAGTGATAAGTTATACAGCTCAAAACTCTTATACCTGCTTGTGAACACAACGAGGATTGATTCGGTCAACATTTGCACTGGTTACTGAAATTGTAAATGGTCGTATACAGCCCACATTGATCATTGTGTTATTGACTAATCTCAACGAAAACGGATACCTGAACGCGTACATATGCATGGAAAAGTAGTTCTGCAGCAGAAAATATAATATTTTCGTGTACACTTGTATAGAACTGTTTATCGTCATGTTATATTTATTTATAGTAAGTGAATAATTTAATTCCTATTTACATTGCACATATGTTGTGTGATTTGTTTTAAAAGCTCTAAAATCCAGATATATCAAGTCTAAATTTGGTAATAAGCCAAGACTCACCATTTACTTCTGAATAATTTCCATTTGTTAAAATATAAAGTAATGCATTATTCGCCATTTCTTTTTTCTATGTCGTACAGTTTTATTATTGAATCTCTAACAAACGTTAGACAAATGTTTATCGAATTAAAATGGAGTAAAATTCGATAAACATTCATATCGCGCAAGATACTTTAGAGTTATTGCACGTTCATTATACAAAACAATTGATATCTTAAGATTGCTAAACTCATTTGATTTTCACAAAATATTAACCAAACTTTCCAAATTCGTTCGTTTACATATAATTTAAATTTAATTTGAAAACAATCAAAAAAGAAATTTATCCACTTTGGTTAATTTTTTACGATGGGCTTACATTTTGGTATATCACCTTGTTATATTGGCAAATAAATCGGCTTATCAAACCGTGGTTTTGTGTTTGCTCACTTTGATCAAATAATCACTCTATGAGTTCTAGTGTGTTTGTTTTCTGTTTGCCAGCAGTTACAAACAGTACTACGACATTGTATAATATTATACATAACATGTGAATGTTTCGAATTGCATATCAACAAGACAATTCGTCTGCCGTAAAAAGGTTCTGTAATTGTTTTTGTTTTTCATCAAAGACCTTGAAATAATCAATTAGTTATAAATTAAATTTAAACTTTATCAATTGTTTTATGGTTCCGTCCCTATCTCTTCCTCCTCCTTCTAATCATCATCGTCGTAGATGAAGCAGTCGTTATCATGATCAACAGACGAAGAAGCAATAGAAGCAGGAAAAGATTCATCATCAACATCATCACCAAAACCACTACAATCCTCGTAACTACGAATATGTCCTCATAACTATCATCATCTTTAAACACCATACATAACGTTGGGGACTATATACATCATGCGCTAAATTTAACATAAGTATGTGTGCTATTTATATTGCTAAAAGCTTTACATTAAGATTTAATGTTAAAGGCTGTTTTTTATAAGTATCCGATGATTAAGATGATGATGAAGATGATGCTGATGATGATGATGATGATGATGATGATGATGATGGTGATGATGATGATGATGATGATGATGATGATGATGATGATGATGATGATGATGACGATGATGATGATGATGACCGTCGGGCATGGAACGCCAAAACTGCCTTTTGTTGAACAAGACTGATATGTTGGGATAATTTTACATTATGTTTGGTTCATTTTGACATTATGCTGGGTTAAGGCGACATTATGTTGGGTTAAGTGGGCATTATATTGGGTTCATTTGAGATTATGTTAGGTTAAGGTGACATTGTGTTCGGTTAATTTGACATTATCTTGGGTTAAGTTGACATTATGTTGGGTTATGTTGGCATTATGCTGGGTTACGGTGACATTATGTTGGGTTAAGTTGTTATATGTTCTGTTAAGTTGCCATTATGTTGGGTTAAGTTGACATTATGTTCGGTTAAGTTGACATTATGTTGGGTTAAGTTGGCAGTATATTCGACTAAGTTGGCATTATGTTCGGTTAAGTTGACATTATGTTGGGTACAGTTGATATTATATTAGGTTCAGTTTACATTATGTTGGCTTAAGTTTACATCATGCTCGGTTAAGTTGCCATCATGTTCGGTCGTCATTTCGTTGTGTTCGGTTTATTCGGATCTCCTCGAAACAGTAGTCTTAAAATGGCGGATCGACTCACAATAGCGAAAGCCAATAGATGTAGTGCTTTCTGATCTAATTGCAAATTTCTGCAATGAAAAACTTGACGGCGAAACGGTATCAAAACTAAGCGACACCTAACTAAACCGTCTCGGATTGATTACGATTGGAGATAGACAAAGAATTCATGTAAAAATCCGAATGAACCGAACATTATGTAATGACAACCGAACATGATGTCAACTTAACCCATTATAGTGTAAACTTAACCCAACATAATGTAAACGAAACTTAATATAATTTCAAATGAACCCAACTTAATCCCAACTTAACCGAACATAATGCGAACTTAACCCAACATGATGTCATACTAACCGAAACTAATGCCAACTAAACCCAACATAATGCCATCTTAACCCAACATAATGCCAACTTAACCCAACATAGTCACTTTAGCCCAACATAATGGTAACTTAACCCAACATAATGCCAACTAAACCGAACATACTGCGAACTTATCCCAACATAATGTCAAATTAACAAAACATAATGCCAACACAACCAAACATAATACCAACATTACCGAATATAATGTCCCCTTAACCCGGTTAAATTAACCCCACATAATGCCAACTTTACCCAACATAATGTCACCTTAACCCAAAATAATGTCACTTTAACCCAACATAATGCTAACTTGGCCCAACATAATGTCACTTTAACCCAACATAACTTAACAACAAAAAGCAGTTTTGGCGTTCCATCGGGCTCTCATTGAGTGGTTACATGTTGCTTTCCATCGCCTTTTATTATAAAAAAATGATTTACGCTAGTTTGGGGCTATATTGCACTTCACCGGTACGCAGTTGTTTACCACTATCGACAAAGCGGGAGTTTGGGGGCGGTAGCCCCCGATGCTTAGGAAATATATTGGATAAAAAGGATTATTAGGTGTTGCGTTAGTTGTTATGTGTTAGTAGTTGTAATAGTCGAAGAAGTGGTGGTAGTGGATGAAGTGGTACTTGTAGTAGTAGAAGTAGTAGTGGTAGTAATAGAAGTAGTAGTAGTAGTAGTAGTAGTAGTAGTAGTAGTAGTAGTAGTAGTAGTAGTAGTAGTAGTAGTAGTAGTAGTAGTAGTAGTAGAAGTAGTAGAAGTAGCAGCAGCAGCAGCAGCAGTAGTAGTAGTAGTAGTAGTAGTAGTTGTTCTTGTTGTTGTTCTTGTTGTTCTTGTTGTTGTAGTAGTAGAAGTAGTAGTAGTAATAGTAGTCGCAGTAGAAGTAGTAGAAGTAGTAGTAGTAGTAGTAGTAATAGTAGTAGTAGTAGTAGTAGTAGTAGTAGTAGTAGTAGTAGTAGTAGTAGTAGTAGTAGTAGTAGTAGTAGTAGTAGTAGTAGTAGTAGTAGTAGTAGTAGTAGTAGCAGTAGTAGTAGCAGTAGTAGTAGTAGTAGTTGTAGTAGTTGTAGTAGTAGTAGTAGTTGTTGTTGTTGTAGTAGTTGTAGTAGTTAACAAAAACAAACGGAGTGACGTCAACGTCATAGTAACGTAACGTCTTTCGGCGGGAATAAAACACATAGTATTAAACACATAATATTACAATATACAAAAATGGATCAGTGATTAGAGATAAGATATTTTCAGAAAATCATGTCAGTCTGACACATCACGTTACTTTTTCATTTTTGAACACTTAAAACTAAATCATATTCTTTCAAAGATAAACATATGTTTATTAAACACTAACCTTCCAATATTGTATGCGATTTCTACGCCTATCATGGCTGCATCGCTTCAATGAAATATCATATAAAATAGTAATAAAGTAATCTACTACAATAACACTTTGATTATATCTGCTGCTGTTAGACTTTGCATATCATGTTTAGTGTTTTTTAATGTAGACACGGCTTCAATTATGATCGTTTGACTGACCCCTTGCCGTTACGTGGTTTCCTCAAGGCAGCTTTTTGTATGGGCAGATTAAATCAGTTGAATTTCTCTTACAGCGTTAAGAATGTATACACAATATAATTAGGTTGAGTTTTTTTTTTTATTAAACTGCATTTTACCCATTTAATAAATCAAACCGGTGTTGTTGATAATGGACGCGGCTTACACATATGAATACCTGCATCAATATATTCTTAGGACCGAATCATGGGTGTTTTCGCCGCATGGGTCCAAATATATAATTGTTGTGAAAAGCACACAAAAACTTTGCCTTTATGAGAGTCTTCACTCATTCCGAGTAATAAATTGCATTTTTAGTAAAGGGGGTTGGGGGATTGAAACAATCAAAAGGTTCATCGTGCGCTGCGAAATATGAAGTGAGCCAGGGATAAAATAACAGCTCGCCTGCATTTACATAAATAGTCTATTCAATAGATATGTAAGTCATATACATTGAAATAACCGTTTATTTGCAAACATGAGTTCCTCAATTTACGCGATCGATGGTTTGGCATTGTGAAAATGCACAGTGTAACATTAAGTTCAAAAATCAATTAATACATGTAATAGACTCCATATTTCTTTATGGTAAAAAACTGGGCTTCTTGCATGTGCGTAAAGTGTGGTCCCAGATTAGCCTGTGCAGTCCGCACAGGCTAATCAGGGACGACACTTTCCGCTAGTATGGTATTTTTAGTTTCAAGGAAGTCCCTGCTCACCGAAAATCAAGTTAAGGCGGAAAGTGTCGTCCCTGACTAGCCTGTGCGGACTGCACAGGCTAATCTGAAATGACACTTGACGCACATGCATTAAGCCCAGTTTTCTCAGAACGCGACTGAAATAAATGTGGAAAAAAAACATTTATAAAGTACGATGCCATTGTATACAATAAAAACCTCAATTATACGTAGATTTCTTAAGATCTATTTATTTCCTATTGATCTTTATGGCGTAATAATTTTGGGAACATACTGCTAATTAATATGTGTTTGTTCTGATCATAATATTCTGTTTATTTATTTTGGTCGATGTTTTGAAAGACCGGCTCCTGTCTTTTAAGAGAGAGATGTAGATTATTCGATAAGCATGCTTTTCTGCAAACGCCATTTCCTGTTATAGTGTGCGCGTGTGCCAAATATACCGATTTATATCAATGGCATCTCGTGTTTTACAAGTTCCTACTACAATAGTGCGGTTTTTATGAAACCTTCGATCTGAAAATGCAAAAAAATGAAAGTTTATGTAAGGATATATTTATTGTCCAATAAACAAAAGTGAGTTCGGCTGTTATTTTCTACGTGAGTACACGTGTACAGTTTGATAGTTAATAAAGTTTCGGTTTGCAGCTGTTTTCGAAATTCGTGACGTTATAATCAGTGATTTAAACAGTGTCTGCAAAATCTGGATCAACCATTTAATGCAGACTTTATGCAGAATGTATACAGGTAAAAATGCACCCATTATTGCGTTTACATTATGTTCAGATATTCCGTTAAGATCAGATAAAATTAATCTCTACTTGTTTATGTTGCCCAGAACATGCGTAAAAACCCAAATATCTGCCACTGTTCACGGATATAATACTACTCGGCAATACCTCTTTCACATTCATTACTTTTTTGCAAACATTTGATTCAGACAATAAACAAAGATAAGTCAACATGTTTTATCTGAAAAAAAAACTAACAAACTTACTTTACTAATAGTTTAGAAATACGCAAGGGAACAAATATTTTGCTTCTGCTTGAGTTCATGTATGCACGACTGTCTTTATGGAAAAGACTCAATAGGAAGCGGGAACAAGTAACTAAGCCGCGGTTCCACTTTAATAAAATAAAAACATTAACGTGTGGCAACATTCAGAGTGATTTCATTTGCATTTATGTTTCTATAACTATATTCACATCCATCCAATAATGAATGCGCCAGTGGAAAAGTATGTGTAATTGATTGTCACACATATTCATTCGTAAAACATTTATGACGACCAAACCTCCATTGCTTCAAATGGTTCCTGTTTATTTCAAGAACGCATGTTCAAATGTGGCGTCCTTAATAAAGTATTTTTGTTCTATCGCATTAATACGTAAAAAATGTTTAATTCAATCTTGATACTGACCAACCACTAGTCATACCAAAGACTGACATAGTTACAATCAACACAGCATTATCATCGTCTTTTACAAAATAACTAAGGGGAGATATGATGATCTTTTATGTCGGAAGAGAACACAAATAGTTTATATATTTCTGTCCGTTTGCTTATTGCGCAACTAAAATTATTGGCCTCAAAGCGGCTTACTTTAATTTGATGTTTGTCGTATCGATAAACGCGTAAGTTTTATTAGGCTCGATCTTAAATGTAAGTATTCATCATTTACATCTTGAAAATATAAATTATTGTCAGAGTACACAGATAGTTGTGTAACCTACTGACAGTTTAGTGTGACCTTTAGCGAAATACGGCGTTTTTAGTCTTGCGTGCACTATAGGCGAGAATTACTCTTCACAAAGACCCATACATTTACTCGCTATATTGCATACTGAATACATTTGTTTTCGTTGTAAACCAACAAACGGACCGGAAAAACACGTTGATCGGCATCCAGATTATTAAAGTATTTGTCAAACAGTAACAAAAGATGAAATATTTGAATATATTGAAAAATAATATCCATATAAGTTATAGGTTCTTATTATTCGTCCTTAACACATGTGATCGAAATCAAAATCTGAAATGCTTTGTAAAGTTTTTTTAATCATTTATGGTTTTATATTGAAGACATAATGTAAGAACGCACTTTATATAATTAATGTTCATAAATAACTGGTGCTTTTACTGTAGAATATATGTGACCTCTCATAATATAAAATACGGTTATGAATCATACGGTGTGACATGTATATAAGGTGCACAAACAAAATAGAAAAAAAAATTAGAAAATGCGAGCGTCTCAAAAAGGTCATCGTTTTCACATTAAGCTTTAAATGATGTTGTATTCCATCATATGTGAAGCCTTACAAAATCACAAAGAACGTTAATAACGAGGTTATTCTGACCTAATATTATGCATGTTTTGTGTATCACAAGAGGAAATTGCCAACAAAAAGCCAGATCGGACGTAACGTTAGCAAATCGGATGTTGCTTAACTATTTCAGTGCTGGAACCAAATTTTGAAGGCATTTGCAAACAGTTTGGATCCAGATGAGACGTTCTGTGGCGTCTCAGGATCCAAACTGTTTGCTATTCTTAAAGTATTCTTTGAAAAAAATCGAAGAAAATGCTAATTTTAGAAATTCAGCAGACGACATTTTAGCAGACGACACATTTCCCAGCATGCAAAGGGTTAAAGTTTACAGGGATCTGCAGTCATTGTCCTCCAATGGCCCCCCTGTGATTTAGTTTGACAACAAAATAAAAGAGAGGAACGTGCTTTCGTTGATTGAATCAATATCGAACCTTGTTTCGAAGTTCATGAAAATCCAGAAATAAAGTATACACGTTCAAAATTATATGGTTGGTTAAAAATAATGAAAAGCTACACATGTGCAATCGCTAAAAACCGCAGCTTTGAGAGAATTGTCAGTTGTCGAAACAAATACAAGTGTTTTTGTTCGTGCCAATATCTATGTTATGCAATGCACGAAAGACGGTATGTGCTCAACGAAAGTGCAAACACACTGTTGGCAAAGTAAAATGGAAAGGTTAATGCTCTGAGATGCATTATGTTGAAGTACACTTCGAAGTCTATTTTAAAAATATATCTATAAACATATTCTCATAAGCCCAATCTTAAGATTTATATAATGTCATCATTATAAGGTAAACATTGTGTGTATTGCACAACATATACGTAAAAAACCAGTATATGTCGGTTGACAACTACTCTTATACGTTGTTTTGACAATGTCGTTAGCAGCCGAAAAATCGATCGGTTTGTAATTGACACTGACTTCAGCGCGGAGAGCGGAGAGTGAAACGTTGTAATACAGCGGAGAGCAGAATCTTTGCTGGTATAATTCTAAATACGAAAACAGAAAATATAGATCTACTGCTTATATCTTGCAAAAAAAATGTTAGTGTAAACTCATAAAGGTCACTATACACAGTTACATTCATCTTTTAAAGTGTACAGGTAATAGTTTTGAAAAGTTCGTAATGTCAACCATGCTATCGCAAAAGCGACGAATATTCAAAGTATTATACCATGATAATTTAACAGAAATGTCTGCATCATTCTAATATATTCCTGTAAGCTCAGATTGTTTATGTGTTATTTATGACCACGATCTTACTAGTTGATTCTAGCAATACGTATAACCGCAGGAGTGCAGCGCAAATAGGCTTTTCTGATTTTGGGCAGACGAAATTGATATTTGATATAGTATTTCGTAATTCTTACAATTTTTCATTTAGAAATTTTTTCTAACATTTTTTTTTCAAGAACATTGCTTGCATCATGTTAGTGAATTGTTCTAAGACCGTTTTACGTGAAAACACGTTCTTAGAAACTAAAACAAATTTCGTTCGTAAAACAATTATGTTATTGGTAAAAGCGAGTTATTTTTTACAAAATTACCTTTTACAAGGCAAAGTTAAAAGAATTACGTCCTTGGTAAACAAAGGGAGACCATAATATTACTGCTTCATGCGATGTAGGGGACTTTTATTGCTTGGCAATAGACTTGTTCTTCATAAAAAACTTTTTGTTAGCCTTTTACATTTTCATTCAGACAACTTATCCTTTAACATTTACTTCAGCAGAAACTTCCATGTATCTTGCAAATAGACTTTCAACGCCATCGGCGCTCTCGTTTTTTTATTGTGCTCAGTGTGGTATAAGGGGTCTTTAGTAAAACATTGGCGTTGAACATATTGAATATATTCGGATCCTTAAATTGATAACCGATGCTTCCGTAAGTCAAAGTAATCTACCACCTTATCTATAATTAGTTAGAAGTCGATAATATAATGGGGGAAACCCTATCATAATCATAATTAATATAATATACTGTGATTAATGCGCTATACTTTTAACCCATGTTTAAACCAAAATAGCCTTATTATCAATTTACGTTAATATGTTTGGTTCATGCATGTTTAAGACGTATTTTTTTTTAAAACGATATCCTAAAATATCAGGAATAACAATCTAATTACAAGTCATTCACTGACAGCTGTTGTACTCGCATGCGAAATATATTGGTATTTGAGGGTTAAGAGTAATATAAGTTAGGATAAATAAAAAATAATAAAATGAATGGAGTGAAACAGCACGGTACTGTCCCTTGCTAATTTCCACCCCCTCTCTCCTATTCTGTCTGACCAATCGGATTGGTTAAAACAAATGTTTGAAACTCATTTTATTCACATGCCATACTCTGTGTCCCATGCAATATAATCATTATGAATATTTTTATCTTACACATGTGGAATATACTTTTTAAGCGTTTTCATTGCTTATTTTTCGTTCGATTGACCAATCGCATTCTGTTATTTTGCTGAAATGACGTTGCAACGTCAAATGACGTCACGAAATGTCAACATTTATAATTATGTTTGTGTAAATATTTATTTAATTTGCTTATTTATTTTATTTGCTCATTTAAAAGCATGTGATAAAAAAGATCTGACACTCGTTGTCATTTCATACATATAGGATCTGGCACGAGTTGTCATATCATACCATATTTTATTAAACGAGTTCAGGAATTTTGTTTGTAAGCGAGCCTTTGGCGAGCTTACTAACGAATTTCCTGGACGAGTTTAATAAAATATGGTATGATATGAAAACGAGTGTCAGATCTTTTTGATCGCATGCTTTTAAATGAGCAAAATAAATAAATATTTACGCAAACATAATGATAAAATCCCGAATGTTGTTTACATTTCGTGACGTCATTTGACGTTGCAACGTCATTTCAGCAAGATAACAAAATGCAATTGGTCAATAAACGAAAACTAAGCCAATGAAAACGCTTCAAAATGTTGTATTACACATGTGTAATATAAAAAAAATATGTCATGGTTGTATTACATGGGAAAAAGGGGATAGCATGTGATAAACTATTTTATTAAACTCGTCCAGGACATTCTAAAGTAAGCTCGCCAAAGGTTCGCCTACTAACAAAATTCCTGAACTCGTTTAATAAAATATGGTATGATATGACAACTCGTGCCAGATCCTATATAAACATTAACAGCTCTTACATGTTTTCTTAAGATGGTTGTTTCAGCGACTTATTTAAATATGCATAAACGATTGTGCATTACAAAGCTTATTTTGAAACTGAAACACAAATTTAAAGTCATGTACACATAAATTGCCATTAATACATAAACTACATAGTGCACTCCATCAAGATGCAAGAGATGATTTGTATTGCGTAGTTGTGACATTGTGTACCTACTTTCTAGTGTAGCTTTAAAGGGGCCTTTTCACAGATTTTGGCATTTTTTAACTTATTCATTAAATGCTTTATATTGATAAATGTAAACATTGGATCGTAAAAGCTCCAGTAAAAAATCAAAAATAAAATTAAAAAAAGGAAAAGAACATTGCCCGGAGCAGGTTTCGAACCAGTAACCCCTGGAGTCCTGCCAGAGTCCTGAAGTAAGAACGCTTCAACCTACTGAGCTATTCCGCCGAGTACACATACGCTACGTATTTTATACCTTATATAAGCAATCTTCGTAGTTATACAAAATTTAACGACAAAAACAGAACTCTCCAAATTATTCAATCGTTTCGCGTTGCAACGCTTTTTATCCCACTTTTACAGCGAAATCGGTTGATTAAAGCCCCGTTTATTAAATTTCATCTATAATCAACGGCAAGGCTATAATCAATGGCACGAAATGACGTCATCAACTGCCGAACCGGGACTACTTTTTCCCACGAACCTCGTCACCTGTATTTGCCAAGTGCATCAATAATAAAAACAATCTCAAATGTTTGTCAATCTTAATGACATTAAAACAAATACAAGTAGAAAAAACGCGTTTGTTGTAATTAATTGTCACTAAACTTCTAGTATTAGGTAAATTTAACATTATGTTGCAAATAGGTTCTGTTGTTGTTGCTCTCCTTTGACGGAGTCAGTTCGAGTTGCTCCCCTTTGACCGTAGAAAACAATCGTCTGGACCAAGAAATCCTGTGTTAATTTACAAGCTGTACTCGGATATGCGTCCATCTGATTTTTCTTCAAGTTAGCACCCTTTCTACCTGGCAATACGTACAAATGACACTGCATCCCAGTGGTTCTTGCGTCAACAATTGTGTGTCAACAAGCTAGGTCAGATGCTGAAGGCCATGGCAAAAGACGCCGGCTTTCTCAAGCAGAAGAGAATAACGAACCACTCAGTTCGCAAATTCCTGGTCCAAAAACTTCGAAATGCAAACATTCCACTCACTGAAACCATGGCCATAACAGGGCACAAAAATGTCCAGTCCATAACTAATTATTCCAACATATCTATTGAACAGCAGCAAAAGTTGGGTACCCGCAAAAGTGTTCAAGCATTCTTGCTCAGTCCAGTAAATGTAACAATCCAACAGATTCTTCTTGTTCACCTTCATACACCGAAACTATGGCCGAAATGCAGCCTAGACAACCACTGTCTACCGTCGAACAAGTTGATCTTGATGTTCGCCCCACCCAGTCACTTCACCAGCAAATGTCTTTCTCTAGTTCGAACAACTTTGCCTCACAATTCTTTGTTAATGTATAAAATGAGCTTAACTCCAAGTAATCTTTGTTATTTCGTCACGATATTATCACATATTATAACAAAGAAGCAAATATTGTGCACCTCGTGATCGACTTGATAGTTTGATATCGAAAGTGAATTGTGTGTGGTGTTAGGCTACGTTGTAAACAAATGTAGTTCCGTGTATATAACAACTTAATGTCATATTGATATTATTAAACTTTAAGATTTGCAATTCAATATGATTAAAATTGTAATTATTAACACTCGACTCTTTGTTACAGAACGATATACTGATTTAAAAAAAAAGATTATTTGATAAGCTGTTATATTTTGGAACGCGGAGTAATACACTGACCTTGGTTACATTGCAGTCATTATCAAAGTACGACAAACACTCATTAAAACTAATTTTGTTTAAATAAAAAAAGTTTACTGAATAAAAAGTGGGATAAATAGAATAATAGGTTAGTGTTGATTATAGATCAGGTTTATCATGCTCGGCGCGAAAACGAAAAAGCACTCGCCAAGGCTCGTGCTTTTTGTTTTCTAAGCCTCGCATGATAAACCTGATCTATAATCAACACTAACCTATTATTCTCTATATAATTTTTAGGTTTTATAATCGTCAAAAGATGCATATAATGGCTATAATAAAGCATGGTAAATGTTCAGTATTACTGTTTCCTCACAAATATCATAACTAACACGAAAATTTGCGAATCTGAAACAACTTTTTTCAATTTTGTCAATTTACCAAAGCGTGAAAAGATCCCTTTAACGTAAAACCCCGAGTTCTGACTATAATGCTGTTACGCACTTTCGATGCACCGCTTTTAAGTTGAGATTTTGTCTCAACTTCGCATCACGTGCATTATATTTGCGGTTATCAATTCCGATCGTATCCTTGCAGTAAAAAAAACATTTAGGCATTTGTTATCGACGCATTTAACATAATATGCGTCACTACCTTTGATATTGGTTAGAGTTCTTATAAATATTTATTTGATGACTCGTGTTTCACTTTTTTAGCATTGTACATTACAGTGCCTGTGTTCGAAAATACTTTGTAAGAACGGGATATAAATGCATGAAACATTTGCGTTAGAAGTGTAACCAAGGCATGACGAAACAAGATTACCAAAACGTTCTATGTATTAGTTATATTAATTTATGAATGTCCAGTCCCTCCATGTCCGCTCCATGTATTGGTTTACAATAAAATATCTTAATGTTTAATCTTCTCTTTTAGCTTTCTAATCAAAGGTTGACTGCAATGTTTTCTTTGTTACTGTATTTGATCGCCGATGATAATAGCCGCTGCCCACAGTGGCATACCATTGTGCAATTATATGAGCCGTGTTCTGTAAAAAGGGGGTTTAATAACTGTGTGTTCAGTATCGTCTCAGATTAGCATATGCAGTCCGCACAGGCTCATCAAGGACGACACTTTCCGCTTGTATGACATTTTCTGTTAAGAGAAAGTATCTTCTTTGCAGAAAAATTCTGTTTATGCGTATTGTCGTCTCTGATTAGCCTGTGTGGACTGCATATGCTTATCTGGGACGACACTTTACGCACCTGCATTAAATAAACAGGATTTGGTTGTTATTTGTTGGGTGGGGTCCAATATAGGTATTTTGTTATATATACGATTCGCATTTGTGCACGTAGAAGAATATGAATTCCACGCTATCGAAATGCACACACTGGTTCAAATCGGTGCATTCATCATAACGTTCATCACGCAACACAGAGCAAAAATAGCGATATAAAGCTGCGACTGGTTAAAACCGGTATCTACCTGAGTGAAAGGCCTGTAAGTAGATCAGTTTAAATGTTCAACATGAAAAGTGGGTATAAACTTATAATTAATATGGAAATCCCGGTCACACCATCTTATCTAATTTCGCTAGACGAACCATCGTACGCATAGGCGGATGCAAGGAGGGGCGGGACGGGCGCGGCGTGAGCCCCCCCCCCCCCCCCCTAAATTCGCCAAAGTAAAGTCAATTCATTAGATGTTTCACACTAAACTAGATCTAAATCACCTAATTAAACTAACTGTCTTCTTTTTCATACACAGCATTTCCCACTAACCACAGACACTCGCTAAATGTTTTACCTTAAGACTCTCTGTCGCCCGGTTTTTCAAGTCGAACTTTGCGATTTTGATGTATCCCTCTTTTTGCACACTGGTTCTCTTTTCGCTGCATTTTATGTCAACAAAGATGGATGCGTTAAAATTGTTTTCATGCCCTCTCCCTCCCTACTGTATTCGCCACTAGCCTGATAACCGTTAGTGTGTTCTTCTTTATAGCATTTTATCGGGCTATATCAATCCGTATTAAGTATAAACTACGCACTTTTTTGACATATAAGAAGTTACTTTGATTAAAGTACATTAGGCGTAAAATGCTCGAGAAGTGGTTGTCAAAGCCTTCAAAATTGCGGAGCTTACGGGAGGGGGGGGGGGCTTCGCCCCTTCCTGAACCCCCTAGTGGGGCTTTGCTCTGCACCCACCAGGTGCCCTAGCGGCCCCCTGGGTCCCCAGCAAATCTTTCAATATCCCGTCCCCCTCCTTACCAGAAATCCTGGATCCGCCCCTGATACGATTGATGCGGAAACGTTAAGCAGCTGCATTTTCCCAAACTTAATCCATTGAAACGTAGTGAACTCTTCCATCCTTCTTAATTGGATCATTTTATTTCCAAAAGTAGGCATGCCTAGTATATTTATTTTGATGTTTAGAATATTTCTTACAGAAATACGTTTCGGAAAACAGCGCAGACCCTGATAAGACGCCGCATCATGCGGCGTCTCATCTGGGTTTGCGCTGTTTGTCAAGGCCTTTTTTCTAGACGTTAGGCATAAATGGGTTTATCACATGCTATACCCTGTTTCCCATGTGATACAACCATTACATATTTTTATATTACACATGTGTAATACAACATTTTTAAGCGTTTTCATTGGCTTAGTTTTCGTTTATTGCCCAATTGCATTTTGTTATTTTGCTGAAATGACGTTGCAACGTCAAATGACGTCACGAAATGAAAACAACATTCGGGACTTATCATTATGTTTGCGTAAATATTTATTTTATTTGCTCATTTAAAAGCATGTGATAAAAAGATCTGACACTCGTTGTCATATCATACCATATTTTATTAAACTCGTCCAGGAAATTCTTTAGTAAGGCTCGCTTACTAACAAAATTCCTGAGCTCGTTTAATAAAATATGGTATGATATGACAACTCGTGCCAGATCCTATATTTATTGTTGTATTGAGCACAACATAACGTTAGTAAGTTTATTTAAAAAATACAACGCCATTCATATTGTGTTGATGCTTAACCTTTATGGAAGTAAATACATTCAGGTTAAGTCAAAATAAGGGAAGACACAGATTACCAAAAGATTAACCGGTTTACCTATTATAATGACCGGTTAATTTAAAGGTTAACACAAACTTACGTGAACTTTTTATGAAACACACTTTTCTTTAAACCGAATGTATGGACATGTACAAGGCAAAGTGATTGACCGCTTTTTTCGTAACACAAGCAAACCTATCATGTTCGAAAATATTTGACAATCTTAACATTAGATGAATGTAAACGTCTACCCATAGGGATAATACATTAACTTTTATGCAATTAAGTAGTTAACTTTTTTCGGTTAAGTAAGGTTGTGTTACTGAATGACGATAGCATACATAGTTTCGAGAGGACGTTAACCCTGTTCATTTTAGGTACGGAAGCACTTAAACAAATCTTCGTAACACCTTTATAACGCTGTTTTTACAAGAATTTGGTTGTTATACTTACTCTGTATTGTTTATTTTTGACAGTAATTTCATGAATTTAAGCTTACTTTTTAATTACTATAAGGTATTTTTTCTTCATTTTAAAATATAAGTAAGTCTTCAATACTGAACGTTTGATAGTGGATTTAAGCAGCAGTGTAATCATCATAAATGTTTTCAGAATCAAATTTTCACATAATATTCACATACCAGATTAAACACGCACGTTATCACAATTCTATAGTTTCACATATGCATATGTTGCATTTCATGCTTTTTACTTAACCTTGCGCATATGTTTCGTAATTTTTCAATGCATCAGTCTGATCGAAATGCATGATTTATCAACCACGTTTTGTGCTAAGTTGCAACATAAAAATATCATTAAGCTATCGTTTTGTCTCAGACGTGTATGTGCCTTTATATTGGACCGCATCGTACTCTCTCTTGTTTAATAAATGAGCCTTGTTCTGAGAAAATTGGGAAAAATGCATGTGCGTAAAAAATTGTCCCAGATTAGCCTGTGCAGTCCGCACAGGCTAATCTGGGACGACACTTTCCGCTTTAATGGTATTTTTAGTTTAAAGTAAGTCCCTTTTTACCGAAAACCTAGTTAAAGCGGAAAGTGTCGTCCCTGATTAGCCTGTGCGGTCTGCACAGGCTAATCTGGGATGACACTTTACGCACATGCAATAAGCTCAGTTTTATCAGAACGCGGCTCAAATAATAATATTCAGGAAAGCAAAACTAAATCGAGTTTTCATAACAGGTTTCATACAACAACTAGAGTATCAGTTAAACACATTCAAAAGATGGAACAGAGGTTCACGACGACACCATGCTTGTGATAAGTTCTGAGAAATGTGTAACGATAGAGAAACCTTTACACCGGTTGAATACTTTCATACATTGCAATCAATTTTTCAAAAGATGTAAACAGCTTTAATCATGTAATTATTTATTTGCTTTTAGTGTTTTGTTTTGGTTATTATACAACGAAAGCCGATTGGAAACAATTTCTAATATTGTTTATTTAATTTTCTTATTTTTATATTCAAAAGTAACATTTAACATTTTTATTCATTCTTTTCTTGTAAATTGTGTGTTAATACATATTCAAATGAAACTGTATAACCCTTGGCTAAAGTGACATAAATTATCAGTTAAGTTCGTTAAACGCACTTAACGCTATTAAACTGTCGTCGATCCCGTATCAATGAACAACATAGTTCTGTTTTCTTGCAAATACGGATTTTTCTGACTAGCGTGACAGTTATGAGTAAATGGTTCCTGGAAATAAACCGTATGTCTTTGAGCTAAGATCACAAAACCAAATTCTGGATGCAGAAAATAGTGATTGCAGTTACCATGGCGATGAGTGTATCCTCGACGTTGAAGAGTATTTAGTTGGTTTTTGGCGTTCTTACCTTTTGTTGATTGATTTTAATCTAGACAACTTTTTATTAATTGTTAATTTATACATCTACTGATAAATATTTATGCGTACGAACACGTAAATAATAAATAATAAATCAGTATGGCAAAAAGCTGTTAATATTTAAAATGAACATCGATTCTTTTAAGTCATTACCAAAAGTAACATGGAAAATACCTGCCTTTTATGAAGATATTATATGCAATTTCATCGAAATGAACAATGTCAATACACCAAAAAAAACACAAAGATATTTTGATATAAGAACTGAAGTAATATGGGGAAACCGATATATAAAACATAATGGCAAATGCCTTATTTTCGAAAACTGGATAAATTCGAATATAGTTTTCTTTAATGATTTACTTTCGAACACTGGCCTAGCTAAGGAATCTTATATTATTTCAAAATTAGAAAACAAATCTAACTGGTTTGCCGAGTTAAATAAACTAAAAATATCAATTCCGAAAGATTGGACTCTTACTTTGCAATCAACTGAATCATTTAATTCCACGGTAAAAACAGACCAGCAGGGTACATTTGTCAAAAATATAAACATCTATAATTTGAATAATAAACAACAAAAACAGATATTTACTAAGCATAAGTGCACTAAACCATACGTCCATGACTACTGGACGAGAGTATTTAAAGGAAGAATAATCTGGAAATCAGTATACGATTTTATTAATAATGTTATTCAGAATACTAAGGTTAGACAAATGAGATATAAACTTATTCATAAAATTATCCCAACTAATGAAAACTTGTTTACTTGGAAAGTAAAAAATTCGCCTCTATGCCTTTGCTGTGGGGAATTAGAAACAATAGAACACTTACTATTAGACTGCCCTTATGTACGTCCATTCTGGTGCATTGTTCAAATAACTTTCCAGAAAATAGGTTTTTGTTCCCCCCTTATTTCCCTTCGTAATATAATTGTAGGCTATAAAATAGAAAGTAGTACATACGATGATGTCAATATCATAATGAGCTATGCTTGTTTCTCCATATATAAATGTTACATTATCAGTGAGAAAAGATAAAAAATTATTGATATGAAAGATATGCTTATAAGAGATCTCCACACTGTTACCCAATATTACCAAAAACGAAATATATGTCACAATATATTATCAAAGTTTGTCAAATACTTGACTTTATAGCCTTCACAATTTGTTGGAAATCAATATTCCACTGCTTTTGATGACTTATATAACAGAACGATTTTTGTTTAGAATTTGTAATAAATGAAGTATCCTATGTTATTTATGCAAAAAGGGTATTAACATATTTGTGAACAACCAATATATAACTTAATTATAAAGAAACTATTAGATATTGAAAAAAAAAATAAAAAAATAATGAATTGCTGAACATACACGCATACGGAATGGCACACGTTTTCTTAATATTCAGATGAATTGATTGGTAAACGAAAACTGTCGTCCATAAGATTAGTATTAATAATTTATCAAAATAAAATACACAATTATTGTACCAGCTAGATAGTTTTTACCTCTAGATAATGTTATATTGTATGTAAGATATTTAATTATATAAGGGACCACAATGGTAATAAGTGAAATCATTTTCAATTTTTTGTGTTATCCCTGGTAATGGTTAGCATTCCATGGTAATATTTATTTATTTGAACTTATATTTTTATATTAAGCCATGTATTACTTAACTAGTCATTAATCAATATTTGTTAGTATGTATCTATGTGTTTGTATCTTACCATGATTTGTGTATTTGTGCCAAATAAAACTACTACTATTGCGAATATTGCATTCTCGTGCCAACCGTCAGTCGCAAAATTGATATCAGTCTATCCACATTATTGATGCAGGTGTGCCGCCCATAACACTTAACCCATGCCTAGTGGACTCTCTCATCCTTCTAAATTTGATCAATTTATTTCCAAAATTAGGGATGTCTAGTATACTTATATCTATATTTAGACTATTTCTTACAGAAATTCCTTTAAGCAAACAGTGCAGACCCTGATGAGACGCCGCTTCATGCGGCGTCTCATCTGGGTCTACGCTGTTTTCCAAAGCCTTTTTTAGACGCTAGGCATAAATTGGTTAATAAAGGATGTCTGCTTCAACCGCAATGTGCTAGAAGCATTGTACTACGAGTTAATGCACTACACTGAGTCAATGAAGGAGAGTCAACAAAATCACATGTGAATGAATTTAACATTTGATATTAAATAATAACATTTGTTTTGGTTAGTGTTTATCAGAAGTTAAACTTATGAACCAATATTTATCAAAGTTAAGCTTGCATATTTTTGTTTTGTTTAGAATTTATTTGTTTCCAATTCAAAGGAAATACAATTAGAATGTTGCTGGAATGGTTAGAAATTTACGAAAACATCATATTTCTTAAAAGGCAACATCACAGTTGTACTATACAACGCAAATGTGTTGCAATTATTCTTTAGCTTTAACCTATTGTGCTTCAGGCATAAACGCTGGTCAAATGTATCTTTCCGTAACTTGTTAAATCTTTGCGGACATTCAGCTAAAGTAACCATCAAGATAAGCTTATTATGACAAATCGAGATCAATTGTATTAAGACGTCGGACAGCAAGATGAATGCGTCCAAAACAGCAAAACGGTTTCCTCTCTCGCAATTTACGTTTTAAAATGCTGCATACAACACCATCTGGAAAAGCTGAATTTTAAATATGCACACCATTAGACTTTAAATTTAGTTTATCAAAATATTCTGTGAAAGCATATGCATGTAATAATACAGCGATTGTTGAGTGTATATCATTTGAATTTCATTGCGTAAGCAATACATAAACAATCACTAGTTGGCAATTTTATTTTTATTTTATGCTTTCCGGTGGTTTATAGAGAAATATCAGTGAAATAAAAGTGGTATTTCACTGTTTTAAACAGTGAAAAATAAATGTGAAAAATATCGATATTTTTCATTGTTTTACTGTGAAATGACGTCATTTTTTCGACGTAATGACGTCATAAATCCAGCTAAATTATACAGTTTAAACTCTTTTACAATGTAAATAAACGGTGAAAAGAGCATAAAATAAAAAGAAAATTTGTTGGATTTGATGGAATATCGATTTTAATTCACTCGTGATCATAAAAAATACATATTTTCACTCGTGGCTGCGCCACTCGTGAAAATATTATTTTTTATGATCACTCGTGAAATAAAATCAATATTCCATCGAATCCAACAAATATCCTCTATATATTATCTAAAGCACTTTTAAATATTTTATTTAACATCGAATTGTATTATTTATGTTCCGTTAAGGCCAGCATTTTTTTATTATCTGTTTGACGGGAGCGACCGACCCTATTTTTCGACAAATACAAATAAAAATAAAAGTCACTTTCGTTTTTTTTATTTACATTTCACCCGCCGACCTAGTATTTTATCCAAAACGAGAAAAAAAAATGCGCAGATTTCCGAAAGTGTTGTTCAAAATTTGTTTATAATACGGGTTTCGTTGTGCCAATTCGACTTGTAAAGCGTCAGCGATTTTCATTGGCTATTGCAGCCAATACCACACGCTATTAGCCAATCGGTGAGTATTTAACAAATGATTTTCATTTTGCATTTCCGAAATTGCGGACATTAACATCAACGAGACAAATGTAGCATATTTTAAAATCAAATTAATTAAAAACGGAGCAGAAACAATTTCAATTAGAAAGTTAATCTTCAGAACACCATTGTTGACATCATGCCCATATCATGTGATACGAAATTCAAAATAGTAATGAGTTTTTGCAGATGATGCAGAGGTGTCACCATCGATAACTTTCGATGTGTTAAAAAGTTTTGGGTAGGTTTAATAAATATGCGTATTTATTAAAATGCATATCCTGTAATATTTTTATAGATAAAAATCAACATCCCGAAAATGTCCAAGAAGTACTACTTTACGTTTCTTTATAATGAACATGAGGACTGAACCACAGGTACTTGCATCAATAATCCCATTCCCCACCCACCTATTTATATTCTTTATTTAGAAAAAAGTATGCAACACAGCTTCTGAAGAAAATAACATTGGGCCCCGATGTTCGTATGTCCGTCAAAGTCACAAGAAAGTTTTATTTATTTTTCTTGACATTATTTTTCAAAAATGAGTTATTATTTAGCCGATATATGATGTTCTATCAACTGTAAATAATGTTTTCATACTGCAAGATTTGTAATGCAAGGAATGCAAATAAATTCATCACATCTCAGGCTCTGTTGATAAATGTGCTCAGGGCCCTTGTTTTGCCGTTTTTGGGGCCGAAATTCGGCCCCATTCCCACCTTAAAAGAGTATACTTTTTCCCCTATTTCACTTAAAAATTGCCCCCTCCAAAACAAAAAAAAATCTTTTTTTTTACTTTTATACCTATGTTGCCAGCTGGTATCTTGCTATAAACCTTTGATTAAATGTATATTTATGTAAATAACATTAAAATATGCAATATTAAGTGTTGAATGATTGGTGAAAAGATCTTGTAAAATTTCCCTTTTCGCCGAAAACGACGTGAAATTCCCCCTCTAAGAGCCCCGGCCCCAATCCCCCAAAGTGTAGCAAGGGCCCTGGTGCTTAATCGGCTCTATGTATTTGTTCCAAGGGTTTTTATTATCTTCACATTTATATAGCTCTCTCTGTTTATTATATATCCAAAACATGTTATTGCTGTTTCTCCTTAAAATGATACAGACAACACATTCCATAGAAATTTTCATTTGAACTTAAACTGTGAATAAGTGAGGAACAAAATAATATGTGCAAAAGTTTACACCATTTTATTTTGACAATACTGTGAGTCTTTTACGAAATTTTTAAAATAAAATACTATTTTAAAATATACAATTACATAGTTCAAAAGTTGTGTTCTATATATAATTAATCTTTCGAGTAAGTTATATACAGCCAGAAGAGTAATTCTACTAGAACAATTTAAATCTTTGCTACATGTGCTATTTAAATCTTTATACGGCTTTCACTTAAGAAAATGTTCAATGAAATAAATCTAGGTTTCTATGTATATTGTGTCTTTTACCTCAATATTTTGTTGGGGCTAATGTGAAGCCAATGGACATGATACAAAACCTACGAAGATTACCGCCAGTATACTGAGGTTTCATGCATATATCATTCTATCTACATCTTAATCCTTATAATCCTTAAATGTTACTCACAACTTAAGTAATTAATCCTCGTTCCTATAATTGTAATTCCATAAAGAATATCACTTCCATGTCGCTCATAAACAGTGTCGACCATGCTTGTGACGTCATAACTTTATCTTTGTGATTTTAGCAAAAGACTGTGTCATATAGTTAATGGTTACAGTAAACTATGTCTTATTGTATTAATGTTAACGATTTGCTACTGTTTTATATCAAGTTATTGTCATTTGATTGATAAGCATAGATATCTCATTTGGAACTATTTCCTGATGTGCGGAAGAGTTCATTTGGCGCGCATATTTGATTGGATGACAGTGGTTCAAATCGGCGATTCAAGCATTCTGGTTGGTCGGAGCTGTCGCATAACCGTTTGCGGAGTCTGGGGAATTGTATCAAGGGGCATCCATATAAGAGACGCGCCGCAGACGACTTAGGGCATTCATGGTCTGGATGGGGGGCAGGCGGGCGAAAAAAGACGATGGTGGCTCCGAGTGGAATGAGTGCTGCTCCTTGGTCGTCCTCTAGGACTGATCTACACACAACCGCATATACATAATCACCATAAGACCTAGAACTCAACTACATAACACTCATTTACTCAGCACCCCCAAACAAACTAGTACACCGAACACACCTATATAACTCCCACATACACACAACACTAACCTACCTAACACCCTAAGCAAACCAATACACCGAACACCCCTACATAACAAACAAATGCATACTACCCATGCACACAGCACTACACCTAATCATAAAATCATCACCAACAATACAGTACAGGGCACATTAAGGTCTCATAGGCCAGCGTGCACTGAACTCTACTAAAACTAAAAGTACAAACCTTTGGCAAAACACCCGGACACCCGGGGTAAATCTGACCTACTCTGACTTAAAACAACTTTTATCTCCTGAAAGGTCACAGGGGCAGGTCGAACCTCAAAGACCTCGTGAAGAGGCCGGTAGGACCTGTAAATAAACTCTGATTAAAAAAAAAAAAAAAAAAAAAACTTAGGACATTTAACTTTTCGGCCACACGACATCTAAAATTATTTAAACTTTTAACAACTTTAATAATAATAATAACAAGAAAGAACTGGGATGTCGGACTAAATGTAACTATATTGTATTCTTATACATTTGTTGTTTCATGTTGGTATATTTTGAGAAGTATAAATAAATTAAGTCTCACTGTTTTCATTTCTTTATTCTTGAAGACATCTATTCACAGACTAATAACATTTTAATAAACTAATAACAACCTGGTTGATAGAAAGGAAACAGTATTTACCGACGGCACGAAGCCGTTACAATATTATTTATATTTATAAGAAAAACAGTAACCCCTAGGGAGGGCAAATTTTCTGCAGGATTTGAACAAACTTCGAAGAGAACCTCATAACGATGTTACACACCAAATATTGTAGTCATGCCTCTTGTGTTCACTTCACATATATAAACACTATAACTCTCTCTGAATATAAAACGAAATGCAGCACATGTTTTTATAAGTCTATTACTCACGGTTTCTTAAATAAAATAGTCACATTTTATGTACTAGAACTTTCACTACACAAAGTTTGGATCAAGATCAATTCAAGCGCAGTCTGATGAGGATCCAAAGTGTTCGCTTAACATCTTTAGAAGTAATGACCGAATGACAATTATATTGAACAGTTTGGATCCTGATCAGACTGCTCTTTTGGAGCGAAAATGGTCGCAATCGCCCTAAGGTCCAATTTCCTGTTATGTGGCTCATTTTTTCTCATGATTGATACAAATTATCATGATATAAAGCAAGTCTGTTGTATATTAAATAGTATTTTTTAGTGTGCATAGTCCACCCATGGATGAAAGTTACAAAGTTGGTTGTTATTTAAAGCTATTAAACAATTTTAAAAGTTTTCAATTATTTTTTATTTAAGTCAAATGCATGCTATATTTGTCATAAACATACATATGATTAACTCTCAACAAAAGTTTAACGATCACTATAATACACTACACACCTGGCATGGTTAATGGTCTCTATTGAAGCAACATAGTATAGAACATGCGGATGGTGCTTTTACATATAAATATACATAAAAATATGTTTACTATTATTATAAAAAGCTTCTACAACAGTGTAATAAGATATATAAAACACTTAAAGGTTAATGCAAGTATACATAAGCTTAAATTGGCTTAATTTTAAAATTTCAAAAATATTTTTTTTATCAGTTTAGACAGTTTTATTATTATTTTTTTGGTAGACTGCTCACTTTTGATGATTTTATTTTTATTTTTATCTATCCCCCCGACTCAATCTTTTTGAAAAATTTCCCGTAAAACAAATTTAAAAAATGCTGGCCTTAACTGTTTGCTGGTAGATTGTCCTACAAGGCACAATTTGCTCGACGACCTGTTGAATCGAAGTTGTGATCAATACGATGAGTACGGGAACCATGGCCACAAGTCCAAACCGGGGAACAAGACAGCTAGTCAAAATTAAATGTTAAATATTCAGTGAATAAATATTTTTGCAATGGTATAATGTTTTATGTGCTTTTTAGGTCAATTGGATGTCGAACAACAAAACTGCTTGGTGAAATCTGGATATACAAAATAGTAAAATTAAGCTTAGAATTAAACATGCACGATTTCTTGTTTTGTCTTACAGGATTTCACCGAGTAGTCGTTGTCCGGCACTCGGTTGTCCTCCAATCTCCCAATAACTTGAAATTTGCATGCAAGCCGAGTGGTTTAAGCGCTGGAATATTACTCCAGGAGTTAGTGCTTCGAGCCCATGTATGGATTACCTATTTTTTATTTAATTATATTGCTGTATAATACTGGAACTCTTAAGTTTCGATGTAAACATTTATTAATTTAAAGCATATATGACAAACTTAAAATAAAAGCCAAAATCTGTGAAATGTTTCTTTAACAACGACTTGACGTGATCGAAATATCCAGTAGTTAAACTGTACAACGCACTTAAAATAGGCACTTGTAAACAGATATTCGCATCATAATATTAATATACGTACGAAACTGTAATATTTCGAACAGTTTTAAATATTTATACAAGTACGAAGGCGCTAAGGCATACATAAGGCGTAACTATTCCGGCAGTTCGAACATTTTTTGACTACCGGACGATTACAGTTGATCGTACTATCGCAATATTTATTAGCTGTACTTTTTCGTAAAAATGAACTAAATAAATGCGATGAAATAATCAGTAATTTTTTTTTATAATAAGGTTCACAGGTTTTCAGATAAAATAAAATAGAGAATACAATAATAGTTTCATTACAACGCCAATAAGAACGAGCAAGACGAACACAATTATAAATAACTGCGTAGTCAAGGAATTGTGATATTTTGCGTCCGAAAATCAAGCACATTCTTGACAGAAAAGGCGGACGAACGTTCAAAAATCTCGTTCGGGCTTGAATCGTACTCGAACATCTCAAAATCCGCCTGAAATGTTGTCCGCATATCCTCTAGAACAGCCAAGGGCACGCTCCTATACATCTCGGTAAGCACGTGCTCCTTTTGAGCCCGAAGTTTTCCGGGGTCTGAGTCCCGTCGCGCTTGGTTCGCCAATGCGATGAATTCGGCGGCTGTGGTTCGTCGCGATGATGTTTCGACCAGCGGGAAAGGATGTCCGAATTCCACTAAGCCTCTTAGTTGCAACTTCCGCCACACCCTCTGCAGCGCCTCGTGCCAGCTGATGCATCTGATGATCTTAGGGCCAGATTATACAGGATGCAGGATCACGTGACTTTGTTGGGTTCCCAATCAAACGTTTATGGATGTAAACACACCGTTATTTTTTTTTTTTTTTAATTTTAACTGGTGCATAAAAGACAGATTTTTATGCTGCTTATGGGATAAACATCAGAATTAGTTTATTTAACAAGCCTGTCACATTATGTTCTTGTTCAAAAATTATATTTTACTGCTTTCATGTACATGTTTACGGTTATGCTTCACTCAACGTGAACTTTTGTCATCGATTTCAGACGCATTCGAGGATTTATTCTTATACTTTAATATATCGGCACAAACTGCGAGAAAAACTGTATTTTATGCACTTAAGATGTTTGCAAATATATTTCAATGACTTCAGATATTTGCAAAAAATAAGTTCTTAACGGTGTGTTTACATTCTAGTTAAAACCTTTTTAGCTCAATTGCATATAAAGCCTAAGGCTTATTTGAAAGGCTCTCGAGTCCGTTGCCTGGGAGTAGAACCAGTACTTGTTTACATTTTACAGTTTATATTCTGTCCAGCCCGTTTGTAAACCCCTGAAAATCCTGTTGACCCTGCACCCTGTTATATAAATAGTCGCACGTAACTCTGAGGTTAAGATGAACCATAAGTTAGAAAAAGCAGTCGTGATTGAAACGCTGTTTTTTAAAGTATAATTAAAGTATAATTGACATATACATTGAATATATTTTACCACATTTTATCTTTTTTACAACACAAATGCGGACATTGTCATTGCATGAGCCTCGTTCTGGGATATCCGGGCTTAATGCACGTGCGTAACGTATCGTCCCAGATTAGCCTGTGGGGTCCTCACAGGCAAATCAGGGACGACACTTTCCGCCTAAATAAGATTTTCGTTAGGAGAGACTTTCTTTAAACGAAAAATAAAAAAAGAGGAAAGTATCGTCCCGATTACCGTGTGCAAACTGCACAGTCTAATCGGGGACGACACTATCGCACATGCATTACGCCCCGTTTTCCCAGAACGAGTCTCAAAGAGTTAAAGGGCATTCAGGGGTTAAGATGAAAATTAAAGTCATGCTTGAAACGCTATGTTTTAATAAATTCATGATGTAATCGATATACCGGTATACTTAAATTAAGAAAATAAATAGTTGTGTGTAAAAATTGTCTTTAGCTGCTTTGTTCTCAAAATCACGCTTGATTTTTGTCCAATAGAATCCTTACAAAAAATACAGTACATATATAGTAAACAGACATATTAAATCAACAATTATAATTGTAAAAATGATTTTTTTGCTTACTGATTGAAACAATTTCAATTTGCTTTGTTATATATTGGTCGGTAATATGCGATATATGTACGCATATTTATCTAAAGTTTTTGTGTTAATGAGGTTAATTCAAGCGATGGATCGTTAAGGTCTGACCTGTACTCGCCCACCCTTTTTTAGACTTTAAGTAACATAAATACTAAAAAAATCAACGAATATTTCGCAAAATATTTCGTAAAAGTTTTATTCATGACAACTACGTTGTGCTTCCGAAGCTGCTCGAAGCCCTAAGCAATTGAACGTGGCGTTCTGATGCAGCCGGTCGATGACGTCATAGGCGTCCTCCTGGAATCGCTCCATCTTGCCTGAACACGTGGAACAATTTATGGAAATTTTTAATCATTATATTTAAATATCTGCTTAAAATTAATTTAATTATTTCGGCGTGGCGTAATGGGTATTGTGTCTGCAAGGTGACCGGGATGTCACGGGTTTGATCCCCACTGTGGGAGCGTTCTTTTGATCTCCCTCATAGACACCAAGACGGGTGTTAGTCCCAGGAAACGAACTCGAGGGCGTTATATAAAGCCTTCGGCAAACGACTCTAAAGAAATGTGTTTAAACAAATTAAAACTAATTTGATTCCTTTGACAAAAAGAATTGAAGCCGCTGACATTCAACTAAAAGGCTGTTTGTTTCACGAATACTATTTTATCTGTGAAAAATTATACCACTCCATAAGTAGATAAATAAACAACAGCCTTTAATCAAGCGTTTGCAATTGTAATCATATTTACCAAAATACCTACAAGAACCCGATCATTAAATCGATAAGTACACCACCTGTGTGGCGCGCGTACTTTGAAGTATTAAATAAACATATTAAAATGTATTTCTTACGAACGAAACAATCTTTTTCGTTTAATCACTGATGTCTGTTTAGCATACATGCATGCACGTGCATATTTTCGTTGGCCAGTGACTATCATGTATGAAGGATTTTTATAAATTCTTTACCATGGTGCAGAATCAACGGGGTTTCCCGGGTTTTACATACGGGCTGGACAGAATCTAAACACACCGCTAGGAACTTAATTTTTGCAAATATCTCAAGTTATAGAAATACATGTGCAAACATCTTTAATGCATAAAAGACAATTTTCCTTGCAGTTTGTGTCAATGTCTTAAGGTATAAGAATCAATCCTTGAATACGTCTTAAATCGGTAACTAGTTAAAATTCGTAAGCAAAATTGTTTTAAAAAGTTATTGGAGAAAAGCACCACTTACCGGTGTGTTTAAATCAATTTACGTTTAATTGGAAACCCCACAAAGTCCCGTAATGCTGCACCCTGTTACTAATAGATCATGCACTTAGTACAAATATCGAATAAACACTTTGTCTTGCCTTTTCAGATCATAGTAGAGGAATATTGCCAAGAAGCAAACGAGCAAATTCATTGTGTTGTGATATTTAACCTTTGATCTCAGTGTGTGATCTTCAACCTTCACCTAAGAGACCCGAGTCTTACCTGCGACACATTACCAGATAAAGGACAGCAATTGTAAGAAGTTATTACAGAATCCATAAATGCATAGTGAAGTAATGCCTAAACTATGAATAATTCATAAAATGTGTTATTTTGACCTCAATGTGTGACCTTGACCTTGCCTCTATGGCTATGGGTCTTACATATGCCCCAGCCCCAGGTGATTGAGGTCAATTGCTATAAGTAACATTGATTTTTTATTTGTTTACTTTATTTTTCGAAATATTGAACGAAATATTCATTAATTTTGAGTGTTTTTAAGAATAACGGACCAAAAACAATACATCAAGTGTTTTAATATATCAGGCTACCACAGGCGATTATGTCATATAAAAAATGTTTTATATGAATAATGATATTGATGGAGAAGTTTAATGCCAAAATCTATGCAAAAGTAAAGCATTTCTTGAATATGAGTATTATAATTTAAAGAATATTCGTTATTTTTAGACTTAAGTCTAATAACTTTTAGTGAATACGGGCCCAGATCGTCAAAGGTCTGACCTGAATCCTCCACTGGTACGGGCTGTGGACGCTGTCCATGACGGCGTCGTCGCCGGCGAGTGACGTCATATTGCCGTTGAGCGAGTGACGCGTGGCGTTCTGATGCAGCCGGTCGATGACGTCATAGGCGTCCTCCTGGAATCGCTCCATCTTGCCTGGACACGTGGAACAATTTATGGAAATTTTTAATCATTATATTTAAATATCTGCTTAAAATTAATTTAATTATTTCGGCGTGGCGTAATGGGTATTGTGTCTGCAAGGTGACCGGGATGTCACGGGTTTGATCCCCACTGTGGGAGCGTTCTTTTGATCTCCCTCATAGACACCAAGACGGGTGTTAGTCCCAGGAAACGAACTCGAGGGCGTTATATAAAGCCTTCGGCAAACGACTCTAAAGAAATGTGTTTAAACAAATTAAAACTAATTTGATTCCTTTGACAAAAAGAATTGAAGCCGCTGACATTCAACTAAAAGGCTGTTTGTTTCACGAATACTATTTTATCTGTGAAAAATTATACCACTCCATAAGTAGATACATAAACAACAGCCTTTAATCAAGCGTTTGCAATGGTAATCATATTTACCAAAGTACCTACAAGAACCCGATCATTAAATCGATAAGTACAACACGTGTGTGGCGCGCGTACTTTGAAGTATTAAATAAACATATTAAAATATATTTCTTACGAACGAAACAATCTTTTTCGTAAAATCACTGATGTCTGTTTAGCATACATGCAAGCACGTGCATATTTTCGTTGGCTAGTGACTATCATGTATGAAGGATTTTTATAAATTCTTTACCATGGTGCAGAATCAACGGGGTTTCCCGGGTTTTACATACGGGCTGGACAGAATCTAAACACACCGCTAGGAACTTAATTTTTGCAAATATCTCAAGTTATAGAAATACATGTGCAAACATCTTTAATGCATAAAAGACAATTTTCCTTGCAGTTTGTGTCAATGTCTTAAGGTATAAGAATCAATCCTTGAATACGTCTGAAATCGGTAACTAGTTAAAATTCGTAAGCAAAATTGTTTTAAAAAGTTATTGGAGAAAAGCACCACTTACCGGTGTGTTTAAATCAATTTACGTTTAATTGGAAACCCCACAAAGTCCCGTAATGCTGCACCCTGTTACTTATAGATCATGCACTTAGTACAAATATCGAATAAATACTTTGTCTTGCCTTTTCACATCATAGTAGAGGAATATTGCCAAGAAGCAAACGAGCAAATTCATTGTATTGTGATATTTAACCTTTGATCTCAGTGTGTGATCTTCAACCTTCACCTAAGAGACCCGAGTCTTACCTGCGACACATTACCAGATAAAGGACAGCAATTGTAAGAAGTTATTACAGAATCCATAAATTCATAGTGAAGTTATGCCTAAACTATGAATAATTCTTAAAATGTGTTATTTTGACCTCAATGTGTGACCTTGACCTTGCCTCTATGGCTATGGGTCTTACATATGCCCCAGCCCCAGATGATTGAGGTCAATTGTGTTAAGTTGCATGTCCGTGGCTCATATGTTATTGTTATTTCAGTTTCAGACAGAAAAAAATGCTTTATAAAAATACTTGACATAAAGAAGGGCCATAATTTTGTGATTGACAAATGGTTGGCATCGCATTTTAAAAGGGTGTCATTCTCTTACGATATCCATATATACACGTATACCAAGTTTCAATGACATCGGTCCAACTAGATTTTCTGTAAAAAGGGACTTCCTTTAAACGAAAAATAACATTAAAGTGGAAAGTGTCGTCCCTGATTAGCCTGTGCGTAATGCACAGGCTAATCTGGGACGACATTTTACGAACATGCATTTTGCCCAATTTTCACAAAACAGGACACAATAGCTACACTTTAGAAAATCTTATATTTACCGATAAAGTCATATTTCATCGTACACGGTACGCAAACCTCGGTGGCCACTTGAAAATGAGCGTCCAACTCTCTTCTGCTTTTCTCCGCCCAGACGACAAATTGCACAAACTCGGAAAACGTGACGTCATGAAAGCATTTCCTGTTTTTATCGACCCCACGAAACCTCTCGATGGCCAATCTCCCAAAAAGGTTCCAGAACAGCGGATTTGGCGCCAAAAGTTTGTCGACGAAAGCCGAGGCGATCCGCTTGTATGGATCCCGAACGAACATAAACTTAAAATCGTTTTTAAAATCACTCGGCTTTGCTTGATAGAGCGGTTTTGGTCGATGCACTAAAGCTAGGTTGATGTCAACTTCAAAGGGATGGCTGTACTTCCGTTTACGCGGACTACTTTTCTGTATCATGTAGATGAAACGCTGCCAAAAGGTTGACCCCACTTTTTCCACCGGACAGTAGAGGCTCCGGACTAGTGGTACGGGGATCATGTATTTGATCATGGATGCATCCTCGCCCTCTAGCGGGGACGGCTGAGTGAGGCTGGAGCACCGGGCCCGAACCCTGGTCGCTAGCCCGTAACCGCTTTCATCGCGATTGCTGTAGTCGTCCGCTCGCTCATCGACCTTAATGAAACCGTATTATAAGGCAAACAAAGTTAGTGTCAATTAACCAGAAATATAGATTTTGAAAACCGTCCATTTTTTTTCTATTTACATTTTTTAACTATAATATTGGAGTAGTCAGCCACTCGACCTGAATGATGTAGATACCGTGTTAGTAGGCCAAAATGTTCGTATCCACCATACTTGCCAACAATATTTAGACGGTAAGTCGGTTATCTTGTTCCGTTAACCTTTTGAACTATACAAAATGTATTACCCAATTGAAAAAAGAATATTGAAGTAAATAACTTATATAACTTATTTCATTTCATTAAAAAAGGTTTATTTTCTGACTCTGACTTTCAAATGAAAGTTGCAAAAATGTCTAAATAGTTAAGCTAGAATAAAGAAAAACAGTTTAGAGTCGGCACCGAGAAATAACCTGGAACAACCAAAAACAGTTAAAAGTAGGCACCGAAAGTTAACCTGGAATAACAAAAACAGTTTAGAGTCGACACCGAGAGTTAACCTGGAATAACGAAAAATAGTTTAGAGTCGGCACCGAGAGATTACTTGGAAAAACAAAAAACAGTTTATTGTAGGCACCGAGAGTTAACCTGAAATAACGAAAACAGTTTAGAGTCTCGTCACCGAGAGTTAATCTGGAATAACGAAAAACAGTTTAGAGCAGGTACTGAGAGTTAACCTGGTAATAACGAAAAACAGTTCAGAGTAGGCACTGAGGGTTAACCTGAAATAACGAAAACAGTTTAGAGTCTCGTCACCGAAAGTTAACCTGGAATAACGAAAAACAGTTTAGAGGACACACTAAGAGTTAACCTGGAATAACGAAAAACAGTTTAGAGGAGGCACTGAGAGTTAACCTGGAATAACGAAAACAGTTTAGAGTAGGCACTGAGAGTTAACCTGGAATAACAAACACAGTTTAGAGTCTCGTCACCGAGAGTTAATCTAGAATAACGAAAATCAGTTTAGAGTAGGCACTGATAGTTAACCTGGAATAACGAAAAACATTTTAGAGTAGGCACTGAGAGTTAACCTGGAATAACGAAAATAGTTTAGAGTAGGCACCGAGAGTTAACCTGGAATAACGAAAACAGTTTAGAGTAGGCACTGAGAGTTAACCTGGAATAACCAAACACAGTTTAGAGTCGGCACCGAGAGTTAACCTGGAATAACGAAAAACAGTTTAGAGTAGGCACCGAGAGTTAACCTGGAATAACGAAAACAGTTTAGAGTCTCGTCACCGAAAGTTAACCTCGAATAACGAAAAACAGTTTAGAGTAGGCACTGAGGATTAACCTGGAATAACGAAAAACAGCTTAGAGTAGGCACTGAGAGTTAACCTGGAATAATTAAAAACAGTTTAGAGTAGGCACCGAAAGTTAACATGGAATAAAGAAAACAGTTTAGAGTCTCGTTACCGAGAATTAACCTGGAATAACAAAAAACAGTTTAGAGTAGGCACTGAAAGTTAACCTGGAATAACGAAAAACAGTTTAGAGTAAACACTGAGAGTTAACCTGGAATAATTAAAAACAGTTTAGAGTCTCGTCACCGAGAGTTAACCTGGAATAACGAAAAACAGTTTAGAGTAGGCACCGAGAGATAACATGGAATCATGAAAAACCAGTTTAGAGTAGGCACTGAGAGTTAACCTGGAATAACGAAAATAGTTTAGAGTAGGCACCGAGAGTTAACCTGGAATAACGAAAACAGTTTAGAGTAGGCACTGAGAGTTAGCCTGGAATAACGAAAAACAGTTTAGAGTAGGCACTGAGAGTTAACCTGGAATAACGAAAACAGTTTAGAGTAGGCACTGATAGTTAACCTGGAATAACGAAAAACAGTTTAAAGTAGGCACTGAGAGTTAACCTGTAATAAAGAAAACAGTTTAGAGTAGGCACTGAGAGTTAACCTGGAATAACGAAAACAATTTAGAGTTGGTATCGAGAGTTTAGCTGTAATAACGGAAAACAGTTTAGAGTCGGCACCGAAAGTTAACCTGGAATAACGAAAAACAGTTTAGGATCGGCACCGAGAGTTAACATGGAATAACGGAAAAAAGTTTAGAGTAGGAACTGAGAGTTAACCTGGAATAACGAAACACAGTTTAGAGTCTCGTCACCGAGAGTTAACCTGGAATAACGAAAAACAGTTTAGAGTAGGCACCGAGAGATAACATGGAATCATGAAAAACCAGTTTAGAGTAGGCACCGAGAGATAACCTGAAATAACGAAAAAAGGTTTAGAGTTGGAACCGAAAAGTATGCCTTTTAAGGCAAGACATATAATAAGATACAGCTGTGTATACTAAGTTTATGTTAAAGTCTATTTCTATCATTTTAATATAAAGTCATGTTTAAAAAAGGAGAAAACAAAATGTGTATAATTTTATCGATGAATGGTGATAGGCATGACGCGCGAGTTATTACCATTGTTGGAACCTCAGAGATGTTTCACAAAATACAGCTCCATTTTTCCCAATCTCCGCGTAAAGATTTGACTGGAACCAGCATAGCTGAATAAAATCCGTGCCCTCATAACCAACCACGTGATGATAGCCGAGCAACGTTGTACGATAATTTTCTCGTTGTTATTTTTCCTTTTTTAATTTAGGTAATATAATTCTAATTTGAACCTAAATTTATACCATTTTTCAAAATATAAAAGAAAATGATACTAACATAATACTTTAAAAAATCCTCTCAAATCTGGAAGAATTGTATTGTGATAGCAGAGATTATATGTGAAGGCATGGAACGACAACTCTGTGTGGATATTGCATTTATCAATGTAATATTACGACGCTGTTTGTTTAAAATGAAAGAACTTTGCCCAAGCTTTGAAATAACTAACACTCAGTGTTTCAAATTCAGGAACATGTACTCCTATTGGTATATTATCTGGATTTATCTAGAGTTGGAAACACACGCAGTGAGTGTGTGCGTATTGCTTAAGATATTTATGTATTTGATGCATGAGTCAATTCAGTCTTAAAAAATAAACATATGACATAATGATGAAATGTGATCTTAAATTCGCGGAATGCTCAACCTTCGAAATCAAAGAAAATTAATGTTACACGAATAATCATTGTTTCACAGAATCTTATCGAGTATTATCCATATTATAATGAAATTCGCCATGAAATAATTAACAACATTTCTAGTATAACAAGTGCTATTGAGCTCGACACGCTTCTTATTGGAAAATTACCAAATATGTATATATGTCCAACAATATATAACAAATAAATTAAAATATGTCTAAAAGCAAACCCATGTATTGCGTAAAGACTACTGCAAGGAAAGAAATTTTATGTAGGACTTTTTCTTTCGTTTCAATCCTTTTCTTATAATGATTGTATTGTGCAGGATTTATGTACTCAGTATTTGCCAAAACAATTTGATATGTTTAAACTTTTTATCGAGTTTTGGCTGATAAGAATACAGCTTGTGAAAGTTGTAACGAATACGCCACTTTAGCATCCCGATATCGTAATACTATGTAGCAAGGTAGAACAATATAACTGAAAGTTTGCACGTTGATTGACGGACAGACCGAGCCGGACAGACAGGCAAACAGAAACATGTACAATCATAGATGGACAGAGAGGGCCAGACAGACGGACGTACCAAAACTTTGATATCGGACTTAAAACAAATTTTTTAGACAAACGCTAGGCTAAAAACCTCATACAAAATAAAGGTGTAAAGTGTTTGCTCAAGAGAAAATTAGCCCCGTAAACTCGAAATGCTAGGCTGGACGGACTGGCGAACGGAGTCGCATTTACGGCGATTCTAGTATACCAGCCTCGACTTCGTATTGTCTGTAAATGCTTATTTTATGCCTACCATTTCTGTGTCAGTCACATTGTGGACCGACCTGTCATCTGGTCGCAGCTCCAACTTAGAGTCTATATTCGAGTCGCTATCAAAACCGAGGCCTGAAAACAATAACGGCAATTGTTTGCAAGAATGTTTTTTGTATCGGGTGCTAAGGCTCCATTGTTCATTGTCGGCTCGGGTACTACTTACTTGTACCCCGGGGACTCTTAAGTATACTTACATGTACACCGGGTACGGTAAATATACTTAATCGTACCCGGTCGATATTAGACTGTACCCAAGTAGTATTTCCGCCCCAAATCCGATGTCGTAAAACGCGCTACCGATTATCTTATCTTATCTTAAACAAACTTCTCTTTTAAAAAAACTGCATCAACATGATTTTTGTGTATGAGGTTCGATAATATAGATAATATAGATAATATAGAGGCCATTTTACAGATAATTGACATAACCCTGAATATAATTATTTATTTAAAAAAAAACGATTCAGCGTTAAATTTTCAGGGTACGATTAAATATATTTACCGTACCCGTATTACATGTAAGTATACTTAAGAGTACCCGGGGTACATGTAAGTAGTACCCGAGCCGACCATGACCAATCGAGCGATGCTAAGTCATAATTTACAGATACAACGTCATAATTTGTAGATATTATGTAATACGTTAAGTATTAATTTGGAGATACTACGTCAAAATTCAAAGATACTACGTCCATCGAAAAATTCTACGTTAATAACTAGCACGTGATTCAACGTTATTTGGAGTAATTTTGTGCTTTTTCAGCTGATATGACATCCTCGTAAGCGTAATTAGAAAAGAATTCTTATTTGGATCATGGAGCGTATATTGTCATCTACAGTCCGTGTTTGGATACACAAAGAGAGTAAAGTATAATTGCGTCAAGCTTTTTGGGCGATAGGTTATCCGGAGGAAGTAATCACGTGACAAACAAGATGGCGACGTCTATGCCGAGACAGGTATTTTTCGACGTTTTATACCTTTTATTACATGTATTGATATTTTAAATGCCGATCAATTCCAGCCATATCAGCAACAAAGTGATAAGCGTTTATTTCGTAAACGATTTTTTAGCGGGCAATGTAATTTTGTGACCCGACCTCCGCGCAGAGAGTTGACTGAAACCAGCATAGCTGGATCAAATAATAACCAATCACGTTATGATAGCCGAACCACTTAGTACAATAATTTTCCTGCTGTTATTTTTACTTTTTTAAATTAAGGTAATTTATTAATGTATTATTAACCTTACACAACTTTCAAAATATAAAAGAAAAAGATACTACTTTAAATATTATAATACTTAAACAAAAAATAAAATCCTACCAAATCTGGTATGATTTTCTTGTGATGGCAGAGATTGTATAAGAGAGAAAGGAACGACAACTCTGGAGATTGCCGCTTAAGAAATTTCGCAGCGAGTAAAGTCGATATAAAGAGCGAATATTTACACGATATAAACGCTTATCACTTTCTTTCCGATTTGGCTCGAAATGGAGCGGCCTTTTAACAAATACAAGTATTAAAGGGTATGCAACGGCGAAAATTACCTGTTTCGGCATGGACGTCGCCATATTGTTTTTCATTTGAGTACCCCCATTGTTATCCGATTAAGAAAGACATGTCCTACACCAATTTCGGACAGAATTCCGCCAGACACAAACTCTGACTAAAGGACATACAGTGTGACTACCATGTGGCCTCCTACAGTAGCATAAACATGAAAAATTGTGTGAACAAACCCTAAAATTGCTAATTACCAATAACTTAATTTGCAGACACTTTAAAATTGCTAATTATAGAATTTTAATATGGATTTCATATTTCAAAAATTACATTTAGTCCAAGGCTTCAAGTGTTTTAGCAGTAATGATAAGATTAGAACGCAATTTTATTGAGTGTTAATATATTTCAAATTGCCGGTTACTACAGTTACACAAAGAGTTTGACAGACCAGTGATGTAATCAATATATGATGACCTCAAGGGATACACTGGGGTGGGTGATTTCATTTGTGGAGCTATTGAAAAGTTTGAGAATCGAATAATGTTCAACCGTCATAATTGGACCACAGAACAGTTGGAGGTACATAATTTCCTCTATAAATATTCAGATGTGTTATCAACTGAAAGGATCAACTTAGCAATAATGTAGCTCGCAGTTTTAACTTTAAATTATCTGATAATCAGGAATTTATTCATTTAACCCATTTATGCCCAGTGGACTCTCCCATCCTTCTAAATTGGATCAATTTATTTCCAAAATTAGGGGTTTCAAGTATATTTAATTCTATATTTAGAATATTTCATAAAGAAATTCATTTAAGCAAACAGCGTAGACCCAGATGAGACGCCGCATCATGCGGCGTCTCATCTGGGTTTACGCTGTTTGCAATGTCCTTTTTTCAGGACGCTAGGCATGAATGGGTTAATAATAAGTTATAGAAATTTTAAAACACGAGGAACAGCTCACAGAGAAAGTTGGCGTCCTGTATATAAAATTACCATTCTAAAATATTATCTAATAATTAATAATTATAAGTGTTAGTATAATTATTTTATTTTAAGTAAATGAATCAATATTTTTTATTTGATTAATAAATTATGTATTGTTTTATTTATCTATCTTTTGATGTATTATTATGATTACACATTTTAATTGTATGCTTTTATTAAACGTTTTACATTTATTTCAATACATACCTGTAAACGTTATGAAGGCTGATTGACATGCAAGTATGGCAATCAATACAAGAACGTATTTCCTGTTTTTCAAGAGTATTTTAGGAGCAGGAACCATCATAACGTTCCTCTTTACATTGAATCGTACACGCTTTGTAAATGTTTTATCTGCAAATATACATGTGCATATTTATTTTTACGCTGTATATTTATGCAAATATAGATAGAATAAGGTATAATTTTATTATACATTTACGATTTGTAGTGCTTGGCATTTCGACTATACAAACTAATTAAATATACAATGGACATGCTTTCCACATCGAATATTATACAAATTTAAAATAGAATAATATTATGGTCATGGATTTACTTTACAATGGAAAATAATGAAATAATGATATAAAACATTTAGAGCGCATATGTTATCTATGCGGTATCAATGTATGCATGGTTGCATGATTGAAAATGTCACCACCATCATCGTTGTCATCATCATCATGATCAGCATGAACATCATCATCATCATCGTCTTCGTCGTCATCATAATCATCATCATCAACATCATCATCATCATCATCATCATCATCATCATCATCATCATCATCATCATCATCATCATCATCATCATCATCATCATCATCATCATCATCATCATCATCATCATCATCATCATCAAAAGTCTTGTTCGAAGATAACCGATAATAAGTATTATATGTTACAAGCAGCAATTGTTCAACGGTAAATATTCTTAAACTATGCCTGCCTGAGTTCATTATAATGCGGGTTATTGAAAACCAACTTGTATTGTTTTTTATTGTAAAGTCTCTATAAAAAAATATTTATTTGTATGTAGAGAACTCGTTCGAATGGTTTTAAATGATGCACTGAGCTTATACATTTATGTACTTACCTTAAATTCCTCTTTTACTAAAAGTCGCATGTGTATATAGTTTGAATGTGTAATACATGACGTTTAACTAACAGTCCAAACGTATAAACGTAATAATTAATTGCAAAAATATGACACGAATATGTCTTTGTATTTGTCCCATTGCTAAAAGCTTAATGTGTGAAACTAAATTGAACAAAGAGCTTATACCGGATTATTGTATTGTGCAAAATAAACATAATAGACTTAACCCCAATGTCCGATAAATAACCCCAAACAAGTTATTTGTATGTAAAAAGCCGTTTAAACTAAATTTTGATCGGTAATTTAGGTGTAAATCTATGTCGTTATGAAGGTGCACATATTATAAACTTTGAAAATTCTTGCTCTTTTATGCGTAATTGTACTCTAAATATCATGATTTGAACATGTATAGAATAAAAAATGTATCGCGTTAGAAACAAGTTCGGGTCCCTAAAATCCCTTAACTGATCTTATTTTATCCGACAGTGTATATATTTTTATGTCAGTAGATTCGTCTTGTCACGCTGTTACATATTAGTTCAAACCTATTTATGCCTAGTGGACTCTCCCATCCTTCTAAATTTGATCAATTTATTTATAAAATTAGGAATGTCTAGTATATTTATTTCTATATTTAGAATTTTCTTACAGAAATTCCTTTAAGCAAACAGCGCAGACCCTGGTCATGCGGCGTCTCATCTGGGTCTACGCTGTTTGCCAAGGCCTTTTTTCCAGACGCGAGCTCGATTGCATATAAAGTCTAAGGCTTATTTGAAACGCTCACGAGTCCGTTTCCTGGCACTACAACCTAGTACTTGGTGTCTATGAAAGCGATCTTAAGACCCCCCCCCCCCCGCACAGTGGGGATTGAATCCGTGACCTCCCGATCGCTAGGCGGACACCATATGTGTCTTGTTCTGTGAAACTGGGCAAAACGCATATGCGTACAGTGTCGTCCTAGATTAGCCTGTGCAGTCCGCACAGGCTAATCAGCGACGACACTTTCCGCTTTTGTGACATTTTTCGTTTAAATGAAGTCACTTCTTAGCCAAAATCCAATTTAGGCGGAAAGTGTCGTCCCTGATTAGCCTGTGCGGACTGCACAGGATAATCCGGGAAGACGCTTTACGCACATGCATTAAGCCCAGTTTTCTCAGAACGCGACTCATATCCACAACGCCGCGGCGACCTTTTATATATTCAACACCTTAAGCATTGTTTTGATACGAAAACTGATAATAATCATTGCAAAAACGCTTACGCGAATTACGTAACAGAAAAAAAAAACTTAATTTGTAGATATTAACCCATTTATGCCTAGCGTCTAGGAAAAAAAGCCTTGGCTAACAGCGTAGACCCTGATGAGACGCCGCATTATTGGTCTGCGCTGTTTGCTTAAAGAAATTTATGTTAAAAGTATTCTTAATATAGAAATAAATGTACTTAACATCCCTATTTTGGGATTAATTTATCAAATTAAGAAGGATGGGAGAGTCCACTAGGAATAAATAAATTAATTTGTAGATATTAAACGTGGGATTATAACAGAAACGATCACATCGTTGAAATTGATATCCCCGCCAATTAAATTGTGTTTATGGATGGTTGCATATCCCTTGATATACGGTATAACCCTAAATAAATTATTAAGTGTCTGGTAATTGTTTTTATGTATTGTCATTCTCCTCATTGATTTCTACACACCCATGAAGTTTCATGTTGAAATCTTGTAGCGCATCTGAGATATAGGCCTGTAAAATTACATCATACACAACAGAATAATGTCAATATTTTATAACCTTTAATTAATAAAGTCTAGGGTTATGGTTCTTCTACATGGCACTTGTCCTCATAGATATCTATACATTCATGAAGTTTCGTGTTATTACTTTACATAGTTTCTGAGATATAGCCCTGCAAAGTTTTGTGACAGACGGACGAACGGACTGACGGAAGGGCAACTCCATTTCTTTATACCTCCGCCTCCGCCTTGGAGTTCAATAGTATAAAAAGTAAACAATACCTAATTTACTATAACTATAAAATTATAAAAAATGGTCTATATATTTTATTCGGAAAAATAAGCGCACACTATAAAAAACGCATTTAGAAATTCAAAATGTAAATATACTTTTGAGTACCCGGGGTTCATTTAAGTAGTACCCGAGCCGAAAATGACCAATCGAGACCGACTAGGGGTCTGGGGCCCCAGTTTCACTGCCTATGGGCCTACACGGTGCTAATCCGGCACTAACGTTTCAGTATATTTGCCGTACCCGAGATACATCTAAGTATACTTAAGAGTACCCGGGGTACATTTAAGTATTACCCGAGCCGACAATGACCAATCGGGCGGCACTAACGTTATTCATACGATTCTGTGATAATCATGACGGAATACATAGTTTAGAGATTTTTAACTCCTTATGGTATATATGGATAAAATTTATGCAGATCCGATAAAACATATTTGCTTCTTTTTTTCTCGCGTCTTGTTAAGTTTATTGTTAATATTAATGTTATTTAAATCATACTTTTAATTATGTTAATTTATTTATTAATAACATATAAATATCGATTTTGTTCAGCTAATAATTACAAAATATCAGTTATAAATAATAATAAATACAGTATTCTTCGCAACCATAAGTCTGATGTTTATTCACGTCTTTTTTTAATATAGACCAAACAAACTGTGATTCCCCGAAAGTTATTCTTCAATTCAAACATTTGTTTCTCACGTCTTTGATGCTTATAAGATTGTGTGTGCTCTAAACCAACCAATTTAATTCAAGCATTGATTTTATTGGAGATTATATACGTAAGCACGTGTTATTATAATGTAAGGTAATTCACAAACACAATCTAAAGTTGACGAAACCGCAATAATATTTTCTCCACATCTTTTCAAGTGGTAAATGCAGTGTGTTTAAGTCGCCAATACATCTTACTAAATTAAAACCTTTATACGAAAAAAAACCCGATATTGCGACCATTTACATTCCATGTTTGGACTTTTAACCTGAATTTGGACATTCAGGTAATTCTAAGTTGACTTAAATACCAACGATCGCATTAAAAAGCTATTATTGGGCATAAAACGAGTGTATAGGTTAAACATTTAATTTGCTCTTTGATGGTGAAGTCATTCGAATAAACTAGTGATTAAAACTTGATTTACTGACTCGCGTTAAGACATATTTAGAAACTGTCGATTATGAACAGAAATCAAAATATAACAGCATAAACAAATGCAATATAACCAGCAAACCGCTGAATTTGATATATCATTTACTTGGTTTCTTTTATTTATCCTATCAAACTGGAAAAGAAAAAATCACGAAGCATTGTCACGCTTTTTATCGCTTGAATCGCAAACAGAGCCACACATTATGCCAACGTGAATGCTACGCCCGATTTGGTCCCACAAAGACGCAGTGTTGAATCTGTAAACAAGCTTGTTTTAGTAAATTAAAGAGTTTCCTTGGTATTACATAAATAATGATTGTTAAGTTTCTCAAACATTTGTTTTGCAGTACTTATTTTACGAGTTTTGTTTTCATTAAATACGTGAGAAAAGCCGTGAATAAACGCGTTATAAAGGGCTCATTTGAAATAAGTTAGTGGATGCAGCGAAAACCATGCAAAACAATTAAAATGCATGGTTACACCTAAAAAAACGAATTTAAACACGGCGATCCAAGAGACAGCTATATTCCTCGCCGAGATTGTCCTTACCTTTCAGATGTGACCTTGACCTTTCAGAGATGACCTCGATCTTAGGCAAGCGCACTGACTCAGTCCTTCTGCACATCGTCCCAATTACCTCAACATAGTGGCTAGGTTTGAGGAAAATCCTTAAATAAGTTAAATGGAACGGACACGGAAAATGCCCCCAAACTATTGACCTTGTAATATTACATTGACCTTGATCCGGCGTGACTAACTGATTCCTTCTGCACATCGTCTCGATGAACTAATCATTTAGTATCACGAATATCCTTCAATTAATAAATGGCATAGCGAGCGGACCCGAAAATGGAGACTCAAGCTTTAGACCCCCAGTAAAACATTGACATTGAACGGCATACCTGACTCATACCTTTTGCACATCGTATCGATGTCATTGGCAATTAACCCATTTATGCCTAGCGTCCAGAAAAGGGGACTTGGCAAACAGCGTAGACCCAGATGAGACGCCGCATGATGCGGCGTCTCATCAGGGTCTACGCTGTTTGCTTAAAGGAATTTCTGTAAGAAACATTCTAAATATAGAAATAAATATACTAGACATCCCTTATTTTGGAAATACGTTGATCCAATTTAGAATCTAAAATCTAGAATTTAGGATGGGAGAGTCCACTAGGCATAAATGGGTAAAGGCATGTCTCATGAAAATCCGTCGACGGTTATAGGAGATATGGAGCAGACAAGAAAATGGAAGCTCAAACCTTTGACCTTGTATGACATTGAGTCGGCACGACTGACTGATTCATACTTTCTGCAAATCGTCTCGATTACCTCAACATTTGAGGTATTTTCAAATGATTCTGAAAAGTTAATTAAGTACATATTTAAATGTTTAAACTGTGAATGTTTAAACTTATCTAAAAAATACTTAAGTGTTGGTTATAAAACATAAAGGTGAATACTGCGTAAAAATACTTCACGATGTTTCCTTTCCGTCACATGGCTTGACACCGTGACGACAGTAACCCCCCAAATATCCACTACTCATTGAACGTTACTGAACGTGCACACTCTATAGACTATCATGGCTTTTGCCGCGTTACCAATTCAGTCCGATCAGCTCCACACGTATGTCAAAAATAGTAAAAGAAAATCTGTACTATTTCTGTTAATTGTTGTCTAAGAAGTCAGTCATCTTTCTATGTATTCGTGAACATGGTCTCGGTCTACGGTGGTAGGTGTCTATAATATGTTTGAGTTGTTCTTCATTACATATTGGTGACCTGAACTTACCCGTTACGATATCTGGGTAAGACTTATTCAAGTTTTTGCCGATTATTAACCAAATTTTATACAAACGCTTATTTAACGTTAACCGTCTTGTAACTTCGATTTAGGTTTAACTGCCGGTTAATATGTTTATTCAAATCGGATAAGCTTGTATCGGTATCTAATTAACATGTTGTTTACCGGAGGGATGTAATGTTTGCTGCCAGGGAGGTAAAGGCGTTTGAAATGTGCGTGTTCAATTCAAGCCTTCAGTAAACCATTTCTTTCAACTACATACAGTGACTTCCGGTATCCGAACCAATTGTGTTTATGGTATGAAATTGTTTTGTGCAATCCAAACATGAATAGGAAAATATATTTCTACATACTGAGTATATTTTGAAATAATGCGTTGTTAATTTAATGTAAAATTTTCCACATTGCCTTAAGATTTTTCTTCATATACATACATGAATTATAATGTTTTGTGTGTGATTCGTTTATATTTTCCCATGTTTATAACTTTTTAATATCATCTAAAAATGATATTTTGCAATAAATAAAGTATTAATGTAGTAAATTATATTTAAAACACACGTGTTCATTTTTCTTTTAACGAAAACATATTGTGTTAGTTAATCAGTCAATCGATACTACATGAGGAGCTACGAAAGCCAAATTCAGCTTTAAAACAAAAACATTCATTTAAATGACTATAATGGCCACAGGGTTGAATCATATTAATTGTGTAGACACTTGTCCCAGATGTTAACACTTGTAAATATATCTTATCATCATCAGCCCACTAGATTGTTCGGTATTAAAAGAAATGTTTTAGTATTTGATGTTTGCGCGTTGGTCTTTTCTGCCGGTAGTCATTTCTTGGCGGTCCGACCACCCAGCCAGTTTTACAAGTACTTGACATTCTCTCAGTGAGAATCTGACCGAACACATTTTATTTAACAATACGGTAATGAGTTACAACTGATATCAAAGTGCGAAAATGATCTGAATTTATTTAGACAACATTCAACTAAACTCTCTTAAGATATGTGATGTCAAGCGGTATTTATTTTAAAAGTCGAATTTGTAATGCTGTAAAAACGTTTGAACGATATGTTACACCCAGATGTACTTTATGTTGTTGAAGACATTTTTAAACGAAGCTGTTGGAATAAAAACAATGCTCACAAAAGTTTGCTGGTTGCATGTCTATCAACTCTTGTGTGCTAATTAAATTCGAAAGAGGGGTGATGGGTATGATATTTTCTACGCAAAATAGCGAATGGAGTTCGAATAGTCGGCCCCGTAATTGAGGTCAGGCCAAGAATATGACAAAATATATGTTAAATGTGCTAATTGTGAATTTCATATTGATACATTGATCGTTCTTATTCAGGTAACTGATCATTTCTGCACTTTTTAATCAAGAATAACAAGATGCTACTATCCGATAGAAATCAGCACCTAAAAAGATCATTTGAGTAATCAGGCATTCAATTACTACAAGAATATTATTTTGATAATATGCTTAGGTAAGCAAAATAGTTCGCATTTTAAATTCACTTTTACCAACTTATAAGTGCCTTTGATATGCCAGCTAAGCTCTTAAATTTGAGATGGATGGAACCATATCAAAGACGCCATACAGTGTCTGGATCATAATCGTGTTGATGTTTATTACCTTTGTGGATATGTGGGCTACTGAAAAAAGCCAATTACGTTTGCTTATGAGGGCCAATCAAGCCCGTGAATTATCACATCCGAAGTTCAGATACGCACTTATCAAATTTTCTATAACAACATGTAGACTATTCAAATTAAAACCAGATATGTAATACATCACAGCACGGTTATTAAATAGCATCCTTCTTATCAAGGTGGGCAACATTTCAGCTTCAAATATATACGGGTTTTTTATCATTATATATATAGAGGATATGGCACGAGTTGTCATATCATACCATATTTATTAAACGAGTTCAGGAATTTTGTTAGAAAGCGAGGCTCTTGCGAGCTTTCTAACGAATTTCCTGGACGAGTTTAATAAAATATGGTATGATATGACAACGAGTGTCAGATCTTTTTTTATCACATGCTTTTAAATTAGCACATTAAATAAATATTTAATCAAACATAATAATAAATCCCGAATGCTGTTTACATTTCGTGACGTCATTGGACGTTGCAACGTCATTTCAGCAAAATAACAAAATGCGATTGGTCAATAAACGAAAACTTAGCCAATGAAAACGCTTTAAAATGTTGTATTACACATGTGTAATAAAAAGAAAAAAATGGTTGTATTACATGGGAAACAGGGTATAGCATGTGATAAATCTCTGTATTTCATTTATTGAGTCCTACTCTTTACTGTTGTGCTTCCGAGTATTTAAAAATACAACACAATTATACTTGGACAGATTACAGATTACTTACGTATACCGTAAATACATCAATAATTATATTTCTTACATTTCGTACACATGGATTCAAGAACGAAAGTATAACTGCTAGTAGATATATGCCTACATATATGTTCCTAAGTGTTCTTACATATGACATGTAATGCGCATGATGTGTTCCTACCTAAAAATCTCACAGAAAATAATTGTGTTTGGTTGATGTTGACACGATTTATCAGTCTTGATATTGATAAAAACCTACTCTGAATGCATAGTTTAACCCTTTTATATTCGACCTTTGTCCACACTACACAAAGAATCAACAAAAGCGATAGTCATCTTTGAATTTCATCAATTTGTTGTGGTTCTCTTTATCTCATCAGTTCACCACATAGGCTGCTGCTGATGTATTAGGAAGATTGGATTTCTGCCAAATGACTGATAAAATAAATTTCAAAATTAGTCATTTCAAGGTAGTGGGCTTTTAATAACACAAACAATGTTTTGGCATAGTTTTACCCCATATTCATACACTAATTCGCGAAATAACACACCGTCTGATAAATGTGGATGTATTTAAAACTCGTTGAATAAATACATCACGATAAATAAAGGCATGAAATAAAGTAATATTGTGTTTCTCTATATGACGGCCTTTTATGTTTTAATATTTGATGAAGACATTACAAAGCGACGATGGTGTTATATATAGAATATCAGGTAAATACCAAGGCATGTGATTGGGGTTCAATAAATTAGAATATTCTTATCTGTATTCACCATTAACCTAGTATTTTTTATGATATCAGATAATTTTTTGTAGCTAAACTCCTAAGTTTTCAAGTTATACGTAATTAAATCGATAATTTAAGCGTTACCTAACTCTCCAAATACGCATTAATGGTAATTAATGTTTTACAAAAGTAACATAATATTCTTATGCGAAACAAATGTGGTTTGCGATAAATTTCTCTTTAAGCATGATTTCTTTTCGACAGAACAAATATTATATTTTATTTACGTATGAAAAAGTGAGGTTTTTAACATATAATAAAATAAAGTTTCTTTCACACATGTTAATTTCCTCTTTTCACAAAACGGTAAGATATTGCTTACAATTATACGTGAAAGATAAATAACATTTTATAATTCAACCACATATTTCTCCTTATTAATTTTATTGCACTCACTGGTCTGATAGTCGGGTCCTTTCACAACATGCGTGCATACTTTTTACCATTTAAAAGCCAATTTTTTCATTAAAACGATTAAAACAAAGATTGATGTTTATGTTTCAAATGTCACTTTATTTGTTTATGAATTATGTGGTAAATGTATTAAACACATTTGTTTGACATTTCATTCTAGAAAGTTGTCGTTCACCATTAAATTCGCTATAAATATTTTAGAAGCAACAAGTTTGTTTAGGACTAGTACATTTTGTCAGGATTAATGATTATTTTCTGAAAATACTCTTAAACATACGTTTATTAATTGAAATTAGGAAAAATTATGTAACAAGCAATTCGTTAAATTGATATCCCGCAAAATAAATGTTGTTTATAAATGGATGCAAATCCCTTTATAAACGATATAATCATACAAAATAATTATCTGTAGGTTAATAGTTTTTAATCCATTGTAATTCACCTCATTAATATCTATACACCTATGACGTTTCGTTTCTAAATTTTGTCGCGTATACGAAATATAGCCTTGAAAAAATGCATCATACAAGAACAGAAAAGGACGATAACTCAACGTGAAAACGGTGTAGGGTTATGGTATGTGTGCATGGTACTTCTTCTTATTGTTTTCTACACACCCATGAAGTTTCATGTTGAAATGTATCGTATCTGAAATATAGCCATGAAAAGTCCCATAATGTAAAATATAATTAGATCAATATACATAAGAATATATCTCAATATATGACGTTTGTAATATTTGCAGTGATTAATATGATTATGTGTGCATCTTAATTAAGGGCAATAGTATCTTAGATCGCTTCGACCTTAGTAAGGTATCATGTGTTATAAATACCTGCTGGTCATTGTGTTACGTTACACTTATATTATTTATATATGTTTAAATGTCAGTGATATCATTTTTTTGTTTTCTTACGATATGAACGTTTAATATTAAAAGGTATTCGAAAATCCTGTCAAATACAACAACCCACTCCTATTTTGTCGTTGGGATATTATTTGTATGAAAATGAAATTGGTGTTGATAGGATGATGATGATATGGTTGATAATGATGATGAAAGTTGAATAGTATTTTAAGAATAGAGAATACGATATTTATTTCCAGCTCGGTGTTCAGTGACGCCTGTTTGTGTTCCATGTGCAACGGAGATCGACCTCAATGGCACCGTTCTGTTTATGAGTCTCGAGACAACTGTAAACGGCGTAACATCATTGTTCAGATGTCTAAAGAACTGAAACGATACTTATTAAATGATGTAGGACATGTCATTATGTATACTTAACATGCACACGTGTGGCATGTGAATAGTGCAAATTTATTCATACAAATCAGACGGTAAATCTAAACATAAAATCAAGAGTTAAGGTTTGAATAACCTGATCTCCGCCGATGCCCAAAGTGCACACAGGACGCCCCAAAGCCCATCAATCACGTCAAATTGCTTAAGATGGTATAAATTTACAAATGTGAAAAATTAATTTGTTTAAAGAAGCTGCTATTATTTGCAAGATTCATCCACCACCACCAATCAAGAGAAGAAATAACTATGAGTAAATAAGAATTCTACGCTAACGAAATTCACACACTGGTTCAAAATGGTTCACAGGTACATTCATAACTACGGTCATCACTGCATTCATCACGCAACACATAGCAAAAATATCGATAAAAACTGTGATTGGCTAAAACCGGTATCGACCTGAGTGCAATGTGAAAAGTGGGAATGTAATATAAATAAAAACACACTAAAATAAATGACACGGACACATTCACATTCGCTTCCGGTCGACATATTGTACATTTTATAAACAAAGATATTTTTGAGCCTCTGATTCTACACTCAAAAGTTAATTAAAGCAGAAATCAAGACCAGAGCTGATCCATATCCCAACACTACCGCTACAGATACCTTGCCCGTCCATGAGTTGTTTTGTTTTCTTTTTCGTAAACTCTAAATAGCACTATTTCGGACGTCATTTGTTATTCGGAATTCATTTTTGGTTTTTACATTATACAACTACCAAATGACTTAATTTACCATTATTTATTTATACAATGTATAAACTTATTGGGTTGTTTACCGGTGCGGTGCTTGTAATTTATGCATACTGTCAGGCTATGAAAAACTATAATTAACGGTGACTTGTAATAATTTAACCGTATTGGTTGACTTTCTTAGGACTACGATTGTAGAAGTCATTATTTCTTTATTCCCAGTCAAATTTTCTTTCAATACTTTCTATTCCTACAAATGTCTTTTTACAATAAAGTATCTAAGTGGCAGAGCAAGAACCTAACCCCTTTACTAGGGGAAGCGCTTTCAGGGTTGGATTCTCATCACCTTACCCACAACACCATGCCCTTTAGGTTCCTCCTCCAGTCAGTCGGAAGTGTAGGCTCCATTATGTCCTTCTTTTCTATCTTCCATCTGGCCTCGTGTTTGGCTAGGGAACTTCCCGGATTCGTTGAGCGGACTGTGCCCCTTGCGTCTGGCTGCGTCTTACTGCAGCTCAAGTCTGCTCAGGCGCTTGCTACCCTTCTCTCTAGGGGGACTTTCCACCTTTGGCAGCGTCGCAGTCCGGGCCTTATCTCCCTCAAAAATGAGGTCAGTTTCAGGTCTTATAGCAGGAATCCCGGAAAGCCAGAAACTAACGGAACTTCAAAGATGTCTTGTATTTAGCCCTGCGATTCCCCTTTCTAAACTTTCTATTACCAACTTGGAAAGGGTCGATCCATATCGCCCCGCGCCGCCTGGCTTTCCGAGACTGGTTAAAATATCTTTCTTTACCTCTATACCAGTCCCTAACAAAATTCTTTTCAAGGGCACTTATGTTGCCCTTGACATTCGTCCCTGCCCGGTCCAACCTGCCCGGCGTTTTAACTGCCAGGGTTTCGGCCACATAGCCAGCAGGGGCAAATGTTCTAGCATTACTACCTGTTGCCGCTGCGCCGGATCTACTTGCCAGAGAAGGTGCACCAGCAAAACACGTTGGTGCGCCAACTGTGGCGGCCCGCACTCCGCTTCCTACCAGGGGTGCCCCTCCTATAAGAAGGCTGTTACTTTAGCCACTTTTGCCAATTTTTATGGGGTCACCTGGTCCGAGTCGGAGAGCTGGCTATTCGCACCTGACACTGTGAGCCACAGCGTTGGCGCCCGTAACACGATCAACACAACCGGTCCCACTTCATCACCCAAACATGCCTCTACCGGTAGTATCACGCCCCAAACCGAGAGGTAATGTCCTATAGTTGAGGGGTTAGTGGGTAAGAGTACCCCCCTCCAGGTTACTTTTGTGGAACCGGTATCCAACACACACATGATTTACGCACCACTCCCTGTATCGCCTATCCAGGGGGATTCACCCACTCAGAGACGCCCTCCTGTGGCTACCAGGGGGTCCTCCCCGTCCATCACGTTGACCGACGGTGCTAGCGACACCACCTGTAGTGGCCCTACACTGTCGGACGACTCCGTTTGATGTGACGGGGAGAGACTCTCTGATGTCGGTGCGATCCAGTATATTGGAGAATCTCACTATCTCTGGTGTCTGCGAAATAGAGGAGGAGCCCCGAGTTATTGTCCCTCCTAACCGTCCCAGAATGGTCGACTCCCAGACATCCGCAATGAGCTTCCCTGCGGACAACACCAGCAGACGTAACTCGTTTGCTGGGGATTAATTCATCAAAATCAAGGATCCGCCAGCAACAGGTCCCACATATAGGAAAATATATCTCAGCGAGCTGGCGGATCTGGTTGCTGAGATACTAAAGGAACAGAAAATGCCCACTGGGAGTCGTGTTATCTCCTACATCTATAACAAAATTGATTCTCGGTTCAAAAATTGGAGAGAATCACTTACAAAGGTCAACCCCCCCTGATAAATCCCTAACTAATAAAATCCATTCTGGAACTGGGGATCCTCCGAAAATAGCAGATCCAGGATGCCCCCCTCCGGCTGGCGGTCCCCTCTCCGTTAACAAGAAACCTGTTCGGCTTGCCAGGACCCCCGCGAAACTCAAAGGGGCCTGTTAGTTAAATCTCCACATCATAAAATTAATCAGTTTAAACGCATGTTAATTTCACACCACTATGGGACAGTAATCTGCAAATCATTTCTTTCAATGTCGGTGGTCTTACCACCAACAAACTTACAGAGTTAACGTATTTTATTGATAATATCCCTAATACTCATATCCTATGCTTACAGGAAACCAAATTTTCCAATAGAACAGTAAAACAAATACCTGGGTACAACTGTGAATTTAAAATGTTTGGTATTTTAAACCATAATATTGCTGGTGGCCTTGCCATATATATTAAACACTCAATTAATTATGAACACCTGGGAGTGAACAACCAATTTAAATCTGATGGTAGCACTGCTATTGAGGCATTAGCAATTAAATTGGTTATTGACAAGAACTCTTATCCTGGTCAATTTATATTCAAGAGGATGTGATCTTGAAACTCTGAACGGCCTCTTTAAGGAATTAAGGACCATTAAAGGACCCTTTGATGTAATATTCACAGGCGACTTTAATGCACATCACCCTGCTTGGGGTTCCATCAATTCAGATGCAGAAGGTCGGGCGGTAATAGAATGGATGGCCGAGCAAGATCTTATACTGCACAATGACGGTTCTCCAACCAGACTTAACCCCACTGGTTTAAACTCCCACATTGACCTTACTGCTGTTAATGCCAGGATAGCAAGTGTGTCTGCATGGGCAACCGTTAATGATACCATGGGATCTGATCACCTCCCACAACAGGTTACCCTGCTCAACTATATTGCACAGGGAACTGAGGCTCAATGCTCAGGAGAACAAAAGCTTTTATTAGAAAAAGCTAATTGGGCTCAGTTTAGGGACCTCTGCTCAGATTTCCCCCTTGCAGATGTTCACTCTCAGGACTCAAATCTGTTTTGTAACATCTTAACTAGTAAGATACTTCCATAGCGGAATGTAGCATACCGGTCTCCTCCGGCAAGGTTAAGGCCAGAAATAGGGTCCCGTGGTGGATTGAGGCGTGCTCCAAGGCGGTACAGGCTCGTAAAAAAGCTTTAAAAATTCTTAAAAAGAACCCCGCTGAGCATAATCTTCTTAATTATAGGTCCCTCGAAAATCAGGCATAGCGGGTTATTTTGGACGCAAAAACTCACAATTCGAACGAATTCTGTGATTTCAGCAATAATAAATAAGAAAAATACTTGGGATTTTTGGCAAAAAAATCACATAATTAAAGGAAAATCATTCACACCTGTACCGCTACTTAAATACAAAGGCGAAATTGCCACTACCCCAAGGGAAAAAGCTCAATTTTTGGTATGACACTTCCAATCTGTCTCCAGTGACCCAAAATTTCCCGTTGAAACTTTGAATTATCAAAAGCGGTTTGAGACTGAGCACCAAAATATTTTTAATGAGCCTGGGGACAACAGCACGCCTTTCAATTCACCATTTACTATAACATAATTATTAAGTGCCATTAACACCAGGAGCAACACCGCCACGGGGCCTGACAAAATAGCATATTTAGTGTTTAAAAATATGCCAGCCATAACTTTCAAAATTTGGCTTAACCTATTCAATCAGGTGTATAGGACAGGCACGGTACCACCCGAGTGGAAGCAGACCACAGTGATTCCAATTCTTAAACCCGGTAAGGACAAAAAATTATCCAAACTCATTTCGTCCAATAAGTTTAACATCACACGCAGGTAAATTATTAGAAATTATGGTCAAAAATAGATTAGAACACTTATTGGAATCAAATAACATACTAAACCCCTTCCAGTCTGGCTTTAGGATCAGCTAGCTAGATTACAACATGATATTCTTTCTGCAAAAAATCAAGGGCAATCAGTATTAGCAATTTTTTGGACCTTCAGGCCGCCTTTGATTTAACATGGACCTTTGGCATATTAAAAAAGCTAGCTGACTATAGGAATCACTGGATACTGTTTCCACTACCTTAGAGCTTTCCTAGAGGGCCGTAAAATCCAAGTCAGGGTCGATGGGGAGTTATCAGAGGTAGCCATAACTGACCGCGGAACCCCCAGGGGTCCGTATTATCCCCGACTCTGTTCTCCCTCGTCTTAAACGGTCTACCTGATGGCGTAAAAGACTCAGGAATGGTTATCTCCAAGTTTTCCGATGACTCAGGCATTTGGTTAAAGGGGTCCTACATGTTTCGCCTACAAAAAGGGCTCAAACAGGCTTAGCCTCCATATGGAAATAGGCAATTGAATTGGGATTCAAAATTTCTCCAACCAAAACAGTAGGAGTACTATTTGGCGACCAAATTCAGCACTCTTTGGACTTGCATTTAGGCGGCACCAAAAAATGGCGAAATCTCTAGGTATGTACCTAGATAAACAGTTAACTTTTACTCATCACTTCAAAAGTTTGGCAGAAAGGTGCGAAAGGGACCTAAATTTAATTAGAAGAGGCACAGGTTTTGGATCAGATAAAAATAGCCTCTTGACTCTCTACAAGTCCCTTATACGTCCAAAGCTAGATTATGGAGCCCAGATCTATGCATGTGCAAAGCCAAACACCCTACACATGGTTGATGCCATTCAACACAAAGCCCTTAGGATAGCTCTGGGAGCCCTAAACTGTACACTGGGTGCACTGCTTGAGGAGAAGGCCGGTAAGCTACCTCTTGACTTGCGCAGAAAACAACAGTCCCTTAACTTCTGGGCCAGGGCGGCTAAGTCTCGGCATGGTTCAAACCCCGTTAACAAACATGTCGGGATTGGCACCTTCACCAAGGGGAAAATACTTAAGCGTAAGCATGTCGCTCTACCTTTTGGTGTGAGTATTATGACCCTTGTTGAAGGTGCCGGCCTCGACAAGGTACCTGTAGCAGACCTGAGCCCGCCCCCCCTGGACGCTTGGACCCATTGATGTTGACCTATCACTCTCTAATAAAATAACGAAAACTGACTTGCCACAACTCATCAAGTCAGATGCTCTCTCCCTTATAGATACTATGTATGCTGAGCATCTAAAAATCTACACTGACGGCTCCACATGCCCTAACTCTGGTTTGGTAGCCAACTCTTTTGCAATTCCTTCAAAAAATATTACCAAAATGCACAGGCTCAGCAACAATCTCTCTATTTTTACAGCAGAACTTTTGGCAATTTAATACTCTCTGTGCTGGATATTGGTCAATAAACCTACTAAAACTGCTATTTTATCACACTTAATGTCTTCTCTTGAGTCTATAAAACAGAAATAGCAGATCTAGGCCTGATATTTTAGCTAGCATTATGGAAATTTATCAACAGTGCCTAGATAAATCTTTAAAGGTCACATTAGTATGGTGTCCAGCACATGTCAACATCAGTGGGAATAAGCAGGCCGACAGGGTGGCCAAGAAAGGCCTCTTGAGAGGGGCCGTAGATGCTGGGGAACCCCTGGCACCTACTGAGATCTACTCCCTGACAAAGAAATTTGTCGTGGATAAGTGGAATCTCCGGACCGACAATTTGTCTTCCCGTCGACATACTTTTACCAGACCCGCGAAAGCCCTCAGGCTGCCTGTCAGATACTCAGCAAGCATTGTGCTTGACAGAGCCATCACGCGCCTGAGGGTGGAAACCACCCTATTATGTCCTCGGTGTAGACCCTGCATGTCCTGGGTGCCAGGCACCCCTTACTGTGCCCCACATGCTGCTGCACTGTCCTAACCATCAGGCGCAGCGGGGCCACCTCGATGCTGCATTGCACTCCCATGGACTAGTTATAAACCTTTCAAACGTGCTATACCCAAAGGGAGCAGCTAGGGGCCCGGTCTTCTTTGCCCTCGCCAAATACCTTCTGGATTGTCAGATAACTGACAGAATCTAGGTCATTGGGGGAGGGAGAGCATCCAACACCCATCCGATTATTCAGTCTTGTGATTGTTTTCTTTTAAACTGTGTAATTCTCACAAATCTGACGTTATCTAGTAATTGTGTTGGATTTGTGTCACTTTTACACAATTTTGTTTTAGTTTTTAATGGGTTTATTGTTCTACCCCGCCCTTTCTAAATCAGGCCAATAGTACCTGGTTTTCTTTATTTTAAAACATTTTTTATGAGAGTATGACGTTAGTCCACCATTTACATTTCTCAGTATCTTAATATACTCATATTTTATGGCAGTTTTTATTTAAAAGAAAGGACGAGGCTGACCAGTAAACCGAGTATGTTGGCTGCATTGCATCACTTACCATTCCCCTCTGACGACCCCCTTCTCCTTCAAACTCGAAGAGCCATGTCAGACAGGAGTGCACGGTGCAGGATAATGAACATCTTGTAAACCCATTTTAGCCTTTAAGTGTATTTTCAACATTTGGGATTACTGTAACTCCCCCTATAAGCTGTATATTAGCAATCATAGCAAATGGGGTACTGTTGTACAATTTGTATCTTAATTCTAAGATACTTGCTAATTTTGTCTAGTTAGTAAATAAGGTGTTCTTGTACCGTTTCTTTTAACTTGCATCATCCCTATATATTAATTTCTATAGTATGGATGCTAGCTTTTTGTGGGTTATTTCCTGCATTGTTGTATGAATTGGTCCTAAAAAATCCCATATATTACTAGAATATTTCAGTATATTAAACATTAGAGTGTATTATTTCTTTCTTTTTATTTATTAATTACCATGTGTAGTTCTCTTAGTTCCATTTACCGTGCACTCCCCCTGGTCTATGGGACAAAACCATTAATACTTCTCCATACAAAATTATCTCCCCTACACAAACCCAAGTTGATTTTGCCCCTGCTAGAAACCCCCCACCCCACCACACCTACCTACACTTCCAAACACCTTCTTTTAACCCCCCAGGGTGGCAACTTGTTTTTACCTATCAATAAGTGCATATAATATTGAACATACTGTACATTATTTGTACATACTGTACATAATCTGCTTTTATGTATAAACAATGTTTGTTTTTGTCTAATTTTTAACTGTAAAGTACATTGTTTTACCTTTGATTTTTATGTGGCCCTAAAGAGGTAACCGTTTGGCGACAAGCAAGTTATTACCTTTAAATATATAAATATTATCATTAAATTTCTTTTAAATAGTGTCTTAACGCCACTCTGGGTGGACGTCCTTCTTTCATAGCCAATCCTCTATAAGTTCCATACAGACAGGGTCTTAGATTGGAGCATCACGACTATATTCTCTGTCTGCAAGTATTCAACATTGTGCCACACTTACAAATACGTGCTAATTTTAAAACTAAATATAGTTTAGACTATATTGCATTACCAATCTCAATCGTTTGTTAAAAATTCTATTTAACTGCATGTTCACATGCAAATATCCTTCTTTTTTTCTTTTTTTTTCTTATGAAAGCTATTAAAACAGGCTCTACCTTCCCTATTAATTAAGGTTTACAAATCTCTATATCTTCCCATCGCTTAGAGTTCCTAACATAACATTTAACTTAAACACCAAATTACACCTATCTATAGGTTTATTATGTATGTAGATATATAGTGGCAATGTTGAACCACTTTGTGATCTGAAAAAGCCTAAAATATTAATAATGTTTGCATATAGTATACAAATCACACATTCGTGTAATCCTTTTTCTCCCTAGAAACATAATATTAAAAGTATTATTATGTATAATTTTAACAATAAAATCACAGATCACAAAGTCAAAAGACTCCAACAATCCCATTGCAGTATATACTGAACAGTGGGTCTAGTAATGATGATGCCACATACAATAGTATGTGTTTTCACCATCTTTACTTATAAAAATTGGGCTATTCTTTCTCTCTCTCTTTCCTTTTAAAAAAACATCCAATAACAATGTCATATTAATAATAATACTTAATAAGAAGTATAGCAAAATAGCATAGACATAATAACTTTTTATTATGGAACAATTCATGAATTTCTTTAAAATCCAAGTTCTTTTGGATGTAATTATCCTTTTTCTTTCATTTCTATATTTTCTGCAAATGAATTGTTAGGGGGCAGGGGATATATTTTTAACCAAATATCGAGTTCCGAAAGGCCGCAAACAGTCAAATCCATTGCATCAAAACAGAAAGTGACACAAGAAAGCCTTTTTGTGCCAGTGTCATAACATAGGCAATATACATTGAAAATACAACCAAAGACAAGGCTGGCTTCTTCACTTGTGAAACTATGGCCCTTGATCTTTCCCCCCACCCACCTCATTTTTAATGAAAACTTGAGAAATTTGACCCTTTTCATGGCATGCACAGAACATTCAAACAGAATGCAATCCTAGTTTTGGCTACAATAGTCATTAATTTCATCCCTGTGCTTTGTTTATTTACCTAGAAAAGTGTCTCCCATTCGTTTAGATTTTTCACAATTTACCTTCAAAGTTTTGTTCTTTTTCTGCAGCGTGAAATATTGACTTCCGACAAAAGTGAAAACCTCCTTTTTGAAGATTCAAAATTTCCTTGCAAGGGAGCTGTGGCTAGTTTTCATGTTTTTTTCCAAAATTTTCAGACATTCTTTCTACAAGCGAACAATAGAAATACATCTTATAAATACCTAATTGATTTTTAAAGACCATGGGTAACACCTACCCTACATATATGTAATTTTCATGGACCCCCCCCCCACTTTTTCACTGATATATCCCCTGCCACCTTAAGTGTTTGCATTCTGTAAAGTGCAATGTCAAGGTCGTCCGCCGTGGGAAAATTTCTATTTTTAAAGGGATTAACCTATTTGTAATTTTTAATAAGAAATTTCGGCCAATCAGCGCCATCGCTATAAAAGCCTATTAACCAATACAAACGCCGCTTTTTAACAGCGTTAGGCTCAGCCAATGTAAAGTTTATAATGAGTATTGCATTTATATGCCATCTAATTTAATTATAAGTAAAGCTATTTTTTAATTTACTAGATTTTTATTAAAGCACCGCACCAACACTGCAAAGTTTTCTATTTGTATCAATGGTACAGCCCAGTACAATCGGGCTGTTCATTTTATGGCCGTTTTTGACCTTTTAATGCAGAGTTTTATATGTTAAGCAGTATGCTCGGGCAATGGTTTATTAACCGAAGTCCCGAGGGTAAACAACCCCATTAGTCAGTCAGTGACACGGAAAACTAGCAGTGTGCGCTTCGTGGATAATTAACTTATTATTTATGGTTAATGGTTAATTAATAACGAGTTTATAGAGATTTTAGGCCGTGTAAAATTAGATGTGAAAACCAAACTATCGCTGTTTGATTCACTACTTGCGTCAAGCATCCTGTATGGTTCTTAAGTTTGGGGCATCTATGTTCTCTGATATTGATAAATTGCATTACAAATTTTGCAAAAATATTCTCTGCGTTAACAATCTACTTCCAACTATGCTGTTTTAAGTGAATAAGGTAGATTTCCTTTAGCTGTTATAGCCCAAATAAGAGATTTGCGTTATTGGATGAAAATTAGAATTCAGTATTATATCAAGTGTTCACGGAACAGATGAATATTTTAACCAATTTAAATTGTACGAAAAATAATCTATGGTATAAGGCTTTTAAATTAAGTTGAGACAACCTAGGATTTGGCTATATGCTAAATACTCCTGAATTAATAGACGATATTGCACACAAGATAACTCAACGCAAGAAAGATCAATTTATACAAGATTGCAGTGATACATTAATTATCCTTACAGCCGAAAATGGAATTTTACTTAAAATTTAATAAAAGCATCGAATATAAAAATACATTGATTATATATCCAACGAAAACTCCAGAATTCTAATGAGCAAATTTAGATTAAGTTCACATTGTCTTGAAATAGAAGTTGGCAGATATAATATTGGTGATTGTGATATGTTTATTAATGTTTTTTAGAAATAGATTTATTGACTGTTTTACTCAAAACTGGCATGACACCGTGAGTAACTCAAGTCGTTGTCACCATTATAGTTATTTTAAAACCCTACTTAATATTGAGCGATATTTGATAATAGAAATGCCAGCCAAACACAAAATAGCCTATGCTAAATTTAAATGTTCAAAACATAAACTACAAGTTGAAACCGGCAGACATCTGAATATTACTTTCCAGAATCGCGTGTGTAATGTTTGTTCACAAATTAATATTAATATGACATATGTGGATTGTGAATATCATGCATTTTTCCATTGAACTAAGTATACAAGTATTAGAAATCAGTTTCTGTTCAACTGGTATAACTCTGGTACTGACTTAAATAACTTCTATGAAATATTGTCAACGAATGATTTTGAAACTATTAGAAAATTAGCAGTGTATATTTTCTATCTTATGAATTCTATAAAAGACTAGATACATGTATCAACATTTACTTCAGTACAATAATAATTTGACACAATTTTGCAATCTCTGTATATTACATGATATGTATGTAGAAAAAAAGCAGTGTATGTTTTCTATCTTATGAATTCTAGAAAAGACTAGATACATGTATTAACATGTACAGCTGTACAATATTACTATGACACAACGTTGTAATTTCTGTATATTACATGATATGTTTGTAGAAAATTTGCAATGTATGTTTTCTATCTTATAAATTCTAGAAAATACTAGATATACATACATGTATGAACTTTTACATCTGTACAATATTACTATGACACAGCTTTGCAATTTCTATATATTACATGATATGTATGTAGAAAATATGTAGTGTATGTTTTCTATCTTATGAATTCTAGAAAAGACTAGAGACTTTATATCTGTATAATATTACTATGACGCAACTTTGTAATTTCTATATATTACATGATATGTATGTAGAAAATCTGCAGTGTATGTTTTCGTTCCTATGAATTCTAGAAAAAAGACTAGATACATGTACTAACATTTACATCTGTATAATACCACTAGGACACAACTTTGCAATTTCTGTATATTACATGATATGTATTTTGGGCCGGAGGCCTCTGTTTCTTTAATAAACTGTTGACTTGACTTGACTAATAGTATATCTCGGGATGAGCGAAAGTGTAAACTTTGTAATCAAAATGTATGCGAATCTGAATATCACTTTTTACTTTGTTGTTCATTATATAACGAATTGCGTATAAAATATAATATCAGGACATTCTGTCCTACAATTTGTAAATACATATAAATGATGTCTTGCACAAATGTTCTAAAACTCAAAACTATTGCAAAAATTTTGACAGAAGCTTTTTAACTTAGATTTGAGAAAGTAAACCGTTTAGCTGATGTATAATTGCATGTTTTCACACATTAATTTATAACATAGTCTTACATGTCATTTGTTATTATGCACACGTTTGTTTGTTTGACATATTTGTTTATACTTTACATACTAGTTGTCCCAAAACTTATAACTTCTTTGAGCACAACATAGCGCAAGTAAATTTACAAAAAATACAACGCAAGTCATATTGTGATCGCAAACATGTGATGATGCTAAACATTTATATAAAGTAATTAATTCAGGTTTAGTCCAAAAAGGGAAGAAACAGGTTACCAAAACATTAACCGATTAACCTATTGTAATAACATGTTAATTAACAGGTTTACCCATACTTACCGTGCATGTTTATTAAACATGTCATTCTTCAACCGCGATCAACGATAAAATACAAGTTTTAAAATACCGTATTTGTTTCAATTATAAGTTTAAATTGATTAAAATATCACGACTGGTATATTACATAACTTGAAAAAAGTTCATATTTTCAGTATATTCGGTCATAAAATTTAACGATGTGAAATCGAAAGTACATCGCGAAAATAGGCGACATAAAGATAACACAAATAGATTGATCATTTTACATGTAAAACATATACAGTTCACTACGCATGCACAATTTGCATTCCTGGGTTTACCACGTGTCGATGATTTATAGTTAACTGGTAGTTACCTGGTACATGTATCCAGTCAAACTTATTACCGAATATAATGAAAATAGGAAAACCTAACAACTTTTTTCAAGTAATGTAATGTACCAGTCGTGATATTTTAATCAATATACACTAATAATTGTAAACAAATACGGTATTTGAGAACTTTTCAATTTTCGTCAATCGCGGTTGACGGTCTCTTTAAACCGAATCCCATTGTATGAACGTGTACTTAAAAAAGACAAGGTCACTTTCTTTCGTAACACCAGCAGCCATATCATGTTCGAGTATAATTGACATTTTAGATGACTGATAAAATCTACTTAGGGATAAATCATTTACTTTTATTTATACCGTAGGTATAATTTTGTCGTTAAAGTAAGATTATGTTACTGAATGACGATGACATAGTTTCGAAAGGACGTTGATCCGCGTTATTTTAGGTACGCGAGCACTTAAATTGAATCTGCGTTGCGCCTTTTTACGCTGTTTTGTACGAGAATTTAGTTGTAATACGATTTCGTTTTTGTATATTTATGGCGGTAATTTCTGGTATTCGATTGTACTTTTTCTTACTATGCGATATGTCTACGTTTGATTTTTTTAATACTTTAACGTTTGATTTTTGGATTTCAAACAGTGTAACTAGCATACATATTTTCAGAAGCATACTTTCATAACAATTTTCACATAATGTTCAAATACCAGATTTAACACGCACGTTATCAAAATTCCATAGTTTCACAGATGCATATGTTGCATTTCATGCTCTTTACTTAACCTTGCGCATATGTTTCGTGATTTCAAAATGCATCAATCCGACCGACATGACTTATGATATACCTACCACGTTTTTGCAAACATAAACATGTCAGTAAGCTATCGTTTGATTTCAGACGTGTATGTGCCTTTATATTGGACCGCATCATTTTCTCTCTTGTTTAAACATACAAGTATTCAGGAAAGCAAAACTAATTCGAGTTTTCATAACAAGTTGAATACAGCAACTAGAGCATATTATCAATTAAACACATTCAAAAGATAGAACAGAGATTCACGTCGCCAACATGTTTGTGATTAGGTCTTAGTTATTCGCCAACATGTTTGTGATTAGTTTTAAGTTATGTGTAATTATAGAGTAACCTTTACACCGGTTGAACACTTCAATACCGGTTGAACACCTCAATACACTGCATTCAATATTTCAAAATATATCAACAGCTAATTATTAATTTGCTTTGAGTGTTTTGTTTTAGTTATATTAAAATGAAAGCCGATTGGAACAAACATTTCTGCTATTGTTTATTCAGTTGTCTTATTTCGTATTCAAAAGTAACTTTTTTAATTCATTCTTTTATTATGTATTGTGTGTTAATACATATTCAAATGGAACTGTATAACCCTTGGCTAATTGACATAAATTATCAGTTAAGTTTGTAAAACGCACTTAACGCTATTAAACTGTCGCCGATCCCGTATCAATGAGCATAATATCGTTCTGGTTTCTTGCAAATACGGATTTTTCTGACTACCGTGACAGTTATGAGTAAATGGTATCTGGAAATGGACCGATTGTCTTTGAGCTAAGATCAGAAAACCAAAGCCTGGACGCATAAAATAGAGATTGCAATAACTATTGCAGTTATGATGGCGATGAGTCGTACATCCTCGACGTTGAAGAGTTTATAGTTGTTTTGGGCGGTCTTTCCTTGTGTTGATTGATTTTAATCTAGACAACATTTAATGCATGGTTAATACAATTATGTACTGAACAACAAGTGATAAAAAAACACCAAAATAAAGAATTGCGGAAGATACACGCATATAGAAAAGAATGCCACGCGTTTTCTTAATATTCAGATGAATAAATTGGTAAACAAAAACTGCCATCCATAAGATTAAAATAAATAATTTATAAAAATAAAATAAACAATTATTGTACCAGCTAAATAGTTATTACCTATAGATCATGCTATATTTTATTTGCGATATTTAATTTGCTTAGTATAAAAGCTAATACTGCATACTTATGCCAACGGTCAGTCGACAAGACGCTAACAGTCTACATACATTGTTGATGCAGGTGTGCCTTCCACAACACTTAATTAAGGGTTTCTGCTTCAACCGCAATGTACTGGAAACATCTAGCTAAAAGTTTGTACACTACTTTGAGTTAATCAAGGAGAGTCAACAAAATCACATGTGAATGAATTTAGCATGCGGTATTAAATAAAAACATTTGGATGGGTTAGTGTTTATCAGAAGATAAACTTATGAACCCAAATTTAAACTTGCATATTTTTGTTTTGTTTTGAATTTATGTTTTCCAATTCAAAGGCAACACAATAAGAATGTTCATAGAATGGTTAGAAAGTGACGAAAACATCAAATTTAGTGAAAGGCAACATGATAATTTTACTATTACAACGCAAATGTGTTGCAATCATTCTTAAGGTTAAATTTATTGTGCTTCAGGTATGAACGCTGCTAAAATGTATCCTTCTATATAATCTTGGTTAATTTGTGGATATTCAGGTTAAGTAACCATCAAGATAAGCGTATCTTGCAAAACCGCGATTAGTGGTATTTAGACGCCGGACAGCAAGATGAATGCATACAAAACAGCAAAAAGGTTTTCCTCTCTCGACGTTATTAAATGCTGCATACAACACCATCTGGAAAAGCTGAATTTTAAATATGCACACTGGGCTTTAAATTTAGTTTATCAAAATATTTTTTGAAAGCATATGCATATTATGATACAGCGATTGTATGAGTGTATGTCATTTGAATTGCATTTCGTTAGTAATGAATAAACGACCACTAGTTGGCAATTTTACTAATTATCTATAGAACTTTACCATATTGTATTTAACATCGAACTATACTATGTTGTTCCGTTAATTTACAAATGATTCTTCAAAGTTAATAAAGTAAATACTTATATATTTAAACTATGCATGTTAAAACTTATCTAAAAGAAATACTAAAGTGTTGGTTACACATTAAGGTGAGGACTGCATAAAAAAGACTTCACTATGTTTCCTTTCCGTCACAAGGCTTGACACCGTGACGACAGTTACCTCAAAAACGTCCACTTCTCATTGGACGTGATCAGACGTGTACAATCTTTAGACTATCATGATCTGTTGGAGTGGCATTGTTCTCCAGATAGATACGACACAAATGACAGATACAGATTACACATCGATTAACCCATAACCCTCACCCTCACCCTAACCCTACCCCTTCACCTAACCCCTAATCCTAACCCTAACCCTTACCCTTACCCTTACCCTAACCCTAGCCCTACCTCTACCCCTAACCCTAACATTTCGTGGGCGGAGTTAACGCCGCACTTTCAATTGTACAATTTCTCTTTGGGTGAGAATCTATTGGGAATACAATGTTCTCGGATCTGTTGCCGCGTTGCCAATTCAGTCCGGTCAGCTCCACAAGTATTTCACTAATAGTAAAAAAAACATCTGCACTATTTATGTTATTTATTGTATAAGAAGTCCGTCATCTGTCTATGTATACGTGAACATGGTCTAGGTCTACGGTGGTAGGTGTCTATAATATGTGTGAATTGTTTTTCATTACATATTGGTAACCTGAACTTACCCGTTACGATATCTAGGTAAGACTTATTCAAGTTTGTACCGATTATTGACCAAATTTTAAACAAACGCTTATTTAACGCTAACCGTCTTGTAACAGCGATTTAGGGTTAACTGCCGTTTAATATGTTTATTCAATTTGGTGAAGCGTATATCGGTATCTAATTTACATTCGGTTTACCAGAGGGATGTAATGTTTGCTGCCAAGGAAGGCGTTTAAATGGTGCGTGTTCAATCTAAGCCTTCGGGAAACCATTTCCTTCAAAAACAGTGACTTCCGGTATCCGAAGCAAGTGTGTTAATGGTATAAAATTGTGGTGTGCAATCCAAATATGACTAGGAACATGCATTTCTACATATTTAGCATATTTTCAAATAATGCGTTGTTAATTTAATGTACAATTGTCCACATTGCCATAAAAAATTCTTGTCGGAGCATTCATATACATAGATGAATGATAATGTAAAGTTTGTATGTTTCGTTTATATTTTCCCCTGTTTATAACTTTAAAATATCATCTCATAAAGATATATTGCTATATTAAATAAAATAGTATTGTTGTAAATTATATTTAAAACACGCGTGCTCATTTTCTTTTAACGAAAACATATTTTTTAATTAATCAGTAAATAGATACTTAATGAAGAGCAAAGCCATATTCAGCTTTGAATTTTTTTTAAAATGACTATGCAGGCCACAGGGTTGCATCATAATAATTGTGTCGACACTTGTCCCAGATGTTAATACTGGTAAATATATCGTATCATCGTCAGCCTACTAGATTGTTCACTGTTAAAAGCACTGTTTTAGTATTTGATGTTTGTTTGTTGGTCTTTCCGTCGTTATGAACATCTACCGGTAGTCATATCATATCTAGGCTGACCACCTAGCCAGTGTACCTGTTTTTCAAGTACTTGGTATTCTATCAGAGAGAATCTGACCGAACAACACGAACATTGAGAAGTGACCGAACACCACGAACATTGAGAATTGACTGAACACCACGAACGTTGAGAAGTGCTAATCATTCTCTTTTCCGACATATAACAACATATGTTATAAAATAAATTTATATCATAAAACAACTAAGTTTTATTTCTGGAATGAATCTTATAATTTAAAATCATGTCCTTTAATGTTTTATTACTTGTGCATATGCATATAATAATAATCAATCATGTTTATTTTCAAAATAAAAAGCGCAATAGATAATGCTTTTAAAATCTAAGCGACACATTGTTTTAACTAATACCGTAATGAGTAAGAACTGATGTCAAGGTCCAAAAAGGATCTGATTAAGACTAAACTCTCTTAAGATGTGTAATGTCAAGCGGCATTTAATTTAAACGTCAAATTAGTTATGCTTAAAAAACGTTAAAACGATATATTAAACCCACATGTACTTTATGTTGTTGAAGTCATTTTTAAATGAAGCTGTTGGACAAAAATAAATCCTCACAAAAGTTTGCTGGTCGCATGTCTATCAGCTCTTGTGTGTCAATGAAATTCGAAAGAGGGGGATGGGTATGCTATTTTCTACGCGAAATAGCGGGTGGAGACCGAATAGGCGGCCCTGTGATTGAGGTCAGACCAAGAATTAGACAATATATATTAAATGTGTCCAATTAATTGCAAAATCGAAATAAAAAAACATGTTTTAATAAGGTAGAACAATAATAAGACAGTACAAATTTAATTTGCCCGATTAATGGTGAATTCAAATCATGGACCGTACGTTATGCTATTGTATCTGATTTATTAATATAATTGAATGCTAATTTACTTGTCCGTTGTTTAATCTCTTATATACGAACGAATGCTATAACCACACTTGTTTAACCTGTATATTTGTTTTAAGTGCATAATTGTGTATATAATATTGATACATTGATCGTTCTTATTCAGGTGACTGAACATTTCTGCATATTTTCATCAAGAATAACAGGATGCTACTATCCAAAAGAAATCAACACCTAACATGACCATTTGAGTAATCATGCATTCATTAACTTCAAGTATATTATTTTGATAATATGTTTATGTGAGCAAAATAGTTGACATTTTTAATTCACTTTTACCAACTTAATAATTGCCTTTGATATGCCAGCTAAGCTCTAAAATTTGAGATGGATGGAACCATATCAAAGACGCCATACAGTGTCTGGATCATAATCGTGTTGATGTTTATTACCTTTGTGGATATGTGGCTACTGAAAAAAGCCGATAACGTTTGCTTATTAGGGCCACTCAAGCCCGTGAATAGACCATTTTCACAATATGCATATGGACATATTTGAATTGTCAATTCATCACATTTTCCTTATTTCGTGTAATGTGCATTGTTTATAATCCATGCATATACTTTTGAGCTGTGTTAAGTATAAGATGGTAAAAAATAGCACCACACTGGAATTCGGAACGTCCCATTTTGTACACGGGTATTATCCACTCATTAGTCTGTTGTGTTATGGAATGTTTTCCATTTTTTGTGTATTTATATATTAAATTATTTTTTGTACAATAAGGGCATTTACCATAGACAAATAAAACATTGTGCACGTTTATACATAATTATGTTTGTATGCAAAAATCTGCAAATGCAACCAAGCTTACCAACGGCTATTATTTGATAAACTGCTCCGGTTCATTTTAAAAGCAGTTATGTACATAGAGTACATGACGTAGCGCGTGACGAAGAAGAAAGTTTATTGAGTTCGTAAACTCATTTGAATATAGTGATTGGATGGCATAAGGGTCTTTGTTTAATTATGCTAAAATAATTATTAAAGACCTTTTATGCAAAATCGCCAATTATTGAGTTAAATGGATTATTAGATGGATTTTAATGGATAATTAAAGGTAAGATACGTGTTCGAACGTGTTTTGGTTCTTGTTTGTACTTTTGGCGTTCCCTGTTCTCGGAAAAATGATTTTAACATGGGCGCTATTGATGCATCGGATCACACACGGCATACACATAACATTATCTAAAAAACAACGTAATGCGCGTCCTTAAATTCGTCGTCCGAAGTTGGAAAACGTATTGCCCTGTATATTAAGTCAAATAAAGTGTCAGTCGCTGCAATTGTCTGTTTACTCGTCGAAATTGTCAAGGTCGTCGATGGTGTACCTGTATGTTGACATCGACATCATTTTGTTAGGAGCAATCGCCGCCATATGAGATTTTGATCATTTTCTTTCGAAAATAAATAAAATTATAGAAAAGTAAAATCTTCTTTTCGCGGTCGTAATGTGTTACAATTCGCATACTGCGTAAAGTTGAACCGAGGCATATGGTGATATTTATACTTGTTTTACAGTTTGTGTGTGAATTTTGCGTACCAGAACAAATACATTATATCACTACGCATGGTTACATTCGTTACATTTTAAGCGCTTTTAAGACTGAATTAATATTATTGTTAAGGTTATTAGATCTAATTATGTTACATGTCCCGTTGAACAAAATCAAATGGGATAAATCGAATACTAGGATAAGCGTAGAATACAGAGAATTTTATGTTGCTCGGCGAACAAACGGCGTTCTAAGCCTCGCAACATAAACTTCTATGTATTCAACGCTAACCCAGTATTCTCTGTGTAACCAGTGTCAGTGCTCATGAATCTTCCAAAAGTTAACAATAATAATCAACTGATATAATATCATCAGTATTCTCCTCTAAAGAAAGCTACACGTTCAACCTCGTTCTGAAATCGACGCGTCACGTGATATCTAAAAATAGCAACTGTCGTAGTAATGTGAAACTGGTCTATTATAATACCCGAAGTTCAGATACGCACGTATCAAATTAGCTATAATAATATATATATTCAAAGTAAAACCAGATACATAAAACATCACGGCACGGTCATTAAAATAGCATCCTCCTTATCAAGGTGGGCAATATTTCAGCTTCAAATATATACTGTATTTCACTTATTGATTTTTTAATATTTACTGTTGTGCATACGGCATACCCGTAGCCAGAGGGGGGGGGGGCGTTGAGTGCGTTCGCACCCAATCTTTTTTGACGAGTAAAAAATGTACAATAAGTTGTACCCAACTTTATTTGACGCAAAATCGGTTATTTATTTTTTCCAGGAACCCAGTGAGTCTTCGTATTTAAGATATAAAATAATTTTGTATTCAATATGCAACCAACAGGTCACCATATAATGAATTTCTCGATGAAGTCATTTCCAAGATACCGCGTGAAAGTTATTTACAATTTGTAACCGTGGAATTGTTGAAATCAACAGAAGTTTTGACAGCAAAATTTGAGGAGATCTAAGAAGCCGGTCGCCAAAAAATGGAATTGGAATCTTTGTTATAAATGGATACTTGTTTAATGTATAATGCAAAATTATTAACCTGGCACTCTAATCCGTATAAAATCGATACTTATTTATAGATATTTTGAAACTAAATGATTGTTTTGTAACTTTCGTCATCGTTATTAATGTCTGTTAAAGCTATAACTTTAATAAATACCATAAAAAAATGATGAAGCCTACTTATTGTGGGTTGAAATCTCAGTCCAATAACCTTTTTCGACAAAAATATAAATGACTTGAAAAATAATTTTGTTATATCCCCGTACAGCCATTTTCGGATTCCCTAAAGGGTTTTCCAGCAACAAAATTATCAGCTATGCTCAAGACAGGATATTTTTCTTGTTGAATGTCAAGGAAACAAATTATTTCTACAAAGCAATGTAGCTTTTTTTTTTAGTTTCAGTTTACAAACACTTAATGGCATCCGTTCTGCTCCACATACATAACTTTCCACTATGTTTAATTATGTAAAACTTGACACTAGGAATGTCCTACGCTTAAACAGTTGTTATAATGAATATACCTTGTAACATATGACCAGCACCCGATTGTATAAACGCTGGTTAAAGTTACCGCTCGATAACATTCAAACCTTGGTAAGTTTGCGGTTATTTAGGTATAGTAACCTTCAAGGTAACTCGATTGTATAAACACGATATACCGCAAAGTAACCTAACCGCGCATAGTGGAATTTAACCACCGGTAACTTGAACCAAAACATTCCCACAATGCATTTTCTAATGACGTAATTTTTGCGCGAAGTGTCACGCATATAAACAGCGACATGTATTTTTTTATCAAATTCATTTACAAATGAATTCATAATAAAATAAAGTGTAAATTTTAACTATGAGTTCATCAAAACGACCAGGGAACAATTGATAATGATGTCGGGATTTGCATCATTTAGCGGAATCCCTGGTGCTTCCAAACTGCAAGGGAGTGCTTACAAAGACGTCTATTCTTCTAGTTGTTCTAGATGTAACATAAAAATTATACATGGTCGTCGTAACATGCTAGACTATTCTTCTAATTTGGCTTATGTTTACAATAACCTTACTTACTTTCTTGTACAAAAAGGGAATTTACCATAGACAAATAAAACATCGTTTAAGTTTAAATATATCTTGGTATGCAGAAATCTGCAATTGCAACCGAGTTCACCAACGGCTATTATTTGTGTCGTGTTCTGAGAAAACTGGGCATAATGCATGTGCGTAAAGTGTCGTCCCAGATTAGCTTGTTAAGTTCGCACAGGCTAATCAGGGACGACACTTTCCGCCAAAAATTGATTTTTGCTAAGAAGGGACTTCATTTTAACAAAAAATGTCATAAAAGCGGAAAGTGTCGTCCCTGATTAGCCTGTGCGAACTGCACAGGCTAATATGGGGCGACACTTTAAGCACATGCATTATGCCCATTTTTCTCAGAACACGACACATTTGATAAACTGCTCCGGTTCATTTTAACAACAGCAATGTATATAGAGTACATGACGTAGCGTGTGACGAAGAAGAAAGTTTATTGAGTTTTCATTTGAATATAATGATATGATGGCATAAGGGTCTTTATTTAACTATGCTTAAACAATTATCAAAGACCCTAGATGCAAACTCGTCAATTATTGAATTAAATGGATTAATTATGGATTTTAAAGGATTATTATAGGTAAGATACTAGTTCGAACGTGTTTTGTTTTTTTGTTTGTACTTTTGTTGTTCCCTGTTCTCGGAGAAATGATTTTAACATGGGCGCCATTGATGCATCGGATCACACACGGCATACCCATAACAGAATATAAGAAACACGTTCTGTGCGTCCTTAAGTTCGTCGTCCGAAGTCGGAAATCGTATTGCCCTGTAAATTAAGTCAAATAAAGTGTCAGTTGCTGCAATTTGTTGTTTACTCGTCGAAATTGTGAAGGTCGTCGCTGGTTAGCTTTTATAATGTCGCGCGCCGGAGCCATTTTGTGTAAGTTACCTCTCGGTTAATTGTACTTACCCACCTAGGGAAGCAGGGTATGTTTTAACTGGGTTTTAACCGATCGGTATAACTAACCAAATTTTATACAAACGCTTACCGACCAGTAACCAACATGTTACAGACTTTTAAACGCCGGTATGTGGTTAACCGCCGGTTTAACTGTTTATACAATTAGGTGCAGGTGGACGTTAACGTTTAATGTTCATCAACTGTGACCGATCTTGAGCATAAATAAGGCAAATAAATTAAGTACATCCTTTTACTTCAACGTCCTGCACCCGATTGTATAAACGCTGGTTCAAGTTACCGCTCGGTAACATTCAAACCTTGGTAAGTTTGCGGTTATTCAGGTATAGTAACCTTCAAGGTAACTCGATTGTATATACACGACATACCGCAAAGTAACCTAACCGCACATAGTGGAATTTAACCACAGGTAACTTTAACCAAAACATTCCCACAATGCATTTTCTAAAGACGTTATTTTCGCGCGAAGTGTCACGATTATAAACAGTGACATCACAGGTGGTTAGCTTGTGGCTATGATATTAATTAGTGAACACATCATTTTGAATGATAAATAATCATATTATAACGAAAAATTAACTTTTCTGAACAAATAATTTCACTATCAAATATATATATAACAAGGTATGCAACTCAAAATCTGCCCAAAACGGGGAGCATCGCTTTGAACAGCCATATCTTCATCAATTGTGCAGCGATTTTCACGATCTCGGTCTTATTCAACGCAGAAATGAATTTCCTTTCTGGAAATGTATATGTCTTACAAATGCTGGGTCAACTTTTAAGAAATAACACGATACACAACTCGCATGACCCAGTTGACAGTGATCATGCTGACATGCAGTCTTTAAGACTGAAATCTTCACGGAGTAAAGGGCAACTTCCCTACAAAGTTGATGTAGTTCGATACCATAATTCAATAAAACGTATGAAAAAACATTATTACCGTTCTTGTCGTTACATTATGCATCAAGACTTACTGTCCAGCGCCGTTTGAAACCTTTGTTTACATACATTTCAACTAACTGACATTTTAAACATACATGTGATTTCATTGGTCCAATGCGGAGGTGTGTCTTTACAACTGGAGATTTCATTCATAAAGACTGCATGATCACTGTCAACTGGTTCATGCGCGTTGTGTATCGTGTTATCTCTTAAAAGTTGACCCAGCATTTGTAAAAATATTGCAAGACATGTACATTTCCAGAAAGGAAATTCATTTCTGCGTTGAATAAGACCGAGATCGTAAAAATCGCTGCACAATTGATGAAGATATGGTTGTTCAAAGCGATGCACACCGTCTGGGCTGATTTTGAGTTGCATACCTTGTTATATATATATTTGATAGTGAATTTTTTTTTCAGAAAAGTTAATTTTTCGTTATAATATGATTATTTATCATTCAAAATGATGTTTTCACTAATTAATATCATAGCCACACGCTAACCACCTGTGAGTGACATGTATTTTTTTTAAATCAAATTCATTTACAAATGAATTCACAATCAAATAAAGTGTAAATTTTAACTATGAGTTCATCAATATGACCAGGGACTAATTTATCATGGTGTCGGGATTTGCATCTTTTAGCGGAATCCCTGGTGCTTCCGAACTGCAAGAGAGTGCTTACAAAGACGTGCATTCTTCTAGTTGTTCTAGATGTAACATAAAAATTATACATGGTCGTCGTAACATGCTAGACTATTCTTCTAATTTGGCTTATGTTTACAATAAACTTACTTACTTTCTTGTACAATAAGGGAATTTACCATAGACAAATAAAACATTGTTCAAGTTTAAATATATCTTTGTATGAAGAAATCTGCAAATGCAACCGAGTTCACCAACGGCTATTATTTGTGTCGTGTTCTGAGAAAACTGGGCATTATGCATGTGCGTAAAGTGTCGTCCCAGATTAAAAAACGTGTTAAGTTGACACAGGCTAATCAGGGACGACACTTTCCGCAAAAAATGATTTTTGCTAAGAAGGGACTTCATTTTAACAAAAAATGTCATAATAGCGGAAAGTGTCGTCCCTGATTAGCTTGTGCGAACTGCACAGGCTAATATCGGACGACACTTTAAGCACATGCATTATGCCCATTTTTATCAGAACACGACACATCTGCTCCGGTTCATTTTAACAGCGGTAATCTGCATAGAGTACATGACGTAGCGTGTGACGAAGAAGAAAGTTTATTGAGTTCTCATTTGAATATAATAATATGATGGCATAAGGTCTTTATTTAATTATGATAAAATAATTATCAAAGACCCTAGATGCACACTCGTCAATTAGTGAATTAAATGGATTATTTATGGATTTTAAAGGATAATTAAAGGTAAGATACTAGTTCGAACGTGTTTTGTTTTTTGTTTGTACTTTTGTTGTTCCCTGTTCTCGGAGAAATGATTTTAACATGGGCGCCATTGATGCATCGGATCACACACGGCATACCCATTACAGAATACAAGAATTTACAGTGTCCGACAAATCCATTGCCCGGAGCCCGGGGGCTACCGAAATTTTTCATCGGGCTACTGAAATTTTCCAGCTGACGCCCGCCGGGCTACTATAAATCTATAAGAGCGGTAGCCCGGTTTATTGACAGACATACGTAGAATAAACACGCTGACCATGTGTTTGTGCACTGTGTATTGCGTATAATCCGATAACAAAGTGCAATCAATTATCTAATCAGTCACCGATCACTTGCGGTAATGTCTTAAACAGTAACAGTGTATTTTAATCATCCAATCAGAATCAACATTTGTCGTCTGCTAATAATATAATGAGAGCCGGTTGGATAGTTGGCGCACATGATGCAACATCATTTCGCAGTTTGGAATTCTTTGTTAACCGCAACAATGAGTAATAGCGACAACGTTTTTGATGTCGTTAAATATCCAAGGACGCCAAATATTAAATAAATCAAAACAATAGCGGATTCTTCAAAACGGTAACGAAACCGAAAACGAATATAAATGACAACTTTGTGAACGCGGTTAACACCTGCTAATTAGTTTGCATTGTCAATTAATAATTGGATTAATATACTGTTAATCAATAATCCCATATATGCCCGATTTATATTTTTAAAACCAAATTATGGGTGGGTAATATAGACGATAAGAGTCATAAACACAAACGTTTGAAATTGTCTAAAGTGTCAAATGAATTTCGGCACCGTTGTATTGCAACATGCGTAAATAACCTGCCACGGTTTGCACGCGTTGTGTACAGCTATTTTAGGTTACAAAATTCTACATTTAAGAAATGAATTTTGCGCGCGAAAATTGGCTTTGGTGTATTTATTTGTAAATAAAAATTTCGTAGCGGGTACAACATTGAGATCATTTAATTTCCATTAAAAGTTTTGTTGTGAATTTCAACTAAAGTACCGGGGTTTCTCGCGAATTATTTGGCATTTACATTTTCTCTTAATAAAATATCATGTAAACACGCTGTATCGTTACCGTTACGCTGTATCAGTTCCTTCATTATTGAAACAATTATTGTATTGTATAATGACTGCACACAAGTGTCGTAACATACGGATGCAATACGTAAATTCGGACAGTACTTAAAGTCGGACACAAGTAAATGAATGATTTAATACTCTTGATTTATTGAAACTCGGTATTTGTTGTTAAAAAGGGCAATTGCATTGATTAACACCATACGAGTCAATCGTATTGATCATCTAAACGCTTTATTTACGTTTACGACTTAACGTGCTGTCCGAATTTAAGTACACATACATGTGCACTTACATGTAATATCTACATGTAGTATATGATTTTCTTTGGTACATTTACATTTAAGTACATGGTGCCTGTACTGTAACATTAATTTACGATATTGACTGTGTACATCAGACTACTTGCTGTTTTATGTATATGTATGTATACATATTATGTATATGTAAATGAAGAAACACGTTCTGTGCGTCCTTAAATTCGTCGTCCGAAGTCGGAAATCGTATTGCCCTGTTAATTAAGTAAAAAAAAGTGTCAGTCGCTGCAATTTGTTGTATACTCGTCGAAATTGTGAAGGTCGTCGATGGTTAGCTTTTATAATGTAGCGCGCCGCGGCCATTTTGTGTAAGTTACCTCTCGGTTACTTGTACTTACCCACCTAGAGAAGCAGGGTATGTTTTAACTGGGTTTTAACCGATCGGTATAACTAACCAAATTTTATACAAACGCTAACCGACCAGTAACCAACATGTTACCGACTTTTAACCGCCGGTATGTGGTTAACCGCCGGTTTAACTGTTTATACAATCGGGTGCTGGTATACATTGTTCAGGACTTTGAGATCATAGGGCCAGTTGTTTGTGGTTATAGGGTCTTAATGAAGCATAAAGCGTTATATGTTTCTGAAATTCGTTTAGAAAAAGATAACTAATTTGTTTAAAGTAGTTAAAAAAATTAAAGTAACCATTTATAACATTTTTATTTCTTTTAAGTATTGATGCAGATTAGAGAAGACCCAGTTTTGTTAATCAGTGTTTGATGTACAATACACTTTTAGCACGTTTAGAGCAATGCTAGGCCTCTGGTACTATCCATAGTAGCAGACAAACAATTGTTTTGGACAAAAAAGTCAAATATTTTCATTTAATTTGCTCGATTTATGAATGGTAGAATTATGGAATGGTAAAACACGCCAATTTTTATCAAGAATCCAATAAATAAGATATTTTATACCGTTCTTACTGTTGATTTTACATTCTATAAATGTGTTTTTGCATATGTAAACAAAGTGTGTGCGCGCAAAGTAGTGTCGGGTTAAACACCGTATAAAATGATGTTCATCCGTGACTGATCAAAACAGGTGGTTATTGAAAAACGTGGTGGGGAATACATGTATGTTATATCATATTCATGTCGATCAGTCACTGAGTATGGTCATTGAAAATGATAATTTCATAAAAAATGCTATATGACTTCAGTTTCTAAATAAAGTGTAAAAGTGACCAGAATACAGGAGTTTATCTTTCATTTTCAAAATTTTCTAGGGAGGGGTGATATACTCCAAAACCCTTGATTTCAGGAGGGGGACATTCCCTCCCGCACATACCGGTACTCCCTTCGTCACTTCGTTACTCAATAACAATCGTCGATGGCAAAAATTCGCACCCCCCTTTTCAAAACCCTGGCTACGGGCCTGATACGAGTATTTAAAAATACAACACTCGTTATACTTGTACAGATCACAGATTACTTACGTATTCCGTAAATACATTAAAGCCTCATATAAGGTGGCCATTCCAATAATTATGCATAAAAACTGGTCTATTTTTTAACGCATTTCAGTTACTCTTGCATAAAAAATGATAATACCACAGCTTAGGTGCAACGTTGTCAAGAGTTATGGAAGATATACCCATTTCATAATTTGAAGAAATGTTTACATTTTTGCAATTTCCGTACGTTTTCGCGATCTCCGATGTTCCTCGGCTTCTTTCGTGAAGTACGCATATATTGATGACTTAGGGTAAACTACACAATTTCCTCGTAAACAAAGAAAGCCAACATGAGTTCGGTAAGATATTTTTCTGGTGTACAATATTTTGTTTTACATGGAATTGCATCATGCAAACTTGCTTTAGTTGATGTTTCATTTTCTTGATTAAACTTTTGCCTTGATTGTAATTGCGACTTTGCGACATACTAATTTTAAAGAAACTTATTGCAACTGTCATTTCAAGTTGGTGTCCATATTTTTTCGGACATTGAATTTAAAAAAAACTGTTCTTATGTCTAGAAAAATGCTACTTCATAGGCATCGTCGAATTTAGCGGTTGTATAAATCGTTTATATACCCGTAAAGTAGAGCAAGTTGGTAATTAATAAATATGGTTTCATGAATTTGGTGCAATTAAATATCTGTTTTGAAAAACTATGTACATGTACAACTAGAAGTGCTGTCAGACGAAGCATGCATTCTACAAATACAAGTCCCACAAAGTTTGGTTACCTGATTCAAATGGCATTAAAATGTGTTATCTTTCAATATTCACTTTAGACGTCATCTTCAAGCTCAAACAGCATTTCTGACAGTCCTGTGCGTCTAGGAAAAAGGAGAGCCTCCCAAAGAAGAGCATCCCCAAGCATAAGTGCCACAGAGAGCCCAATTCGACCAGGTATATATAGGTAGCTGCTAAAAAAACTTGGCAGTGGGCCCTATTTGTCAATTTTATGGACAATAACAGGGATTTCAATTGAAGCAGAATCCTGCGTTTTGATGCAAGTAAACGTCAGGTTTTTTTTCCGTTTTTAATCCTGCAAAAAAATAGCTTTACATCATTTTACTTCCAAAAGGACAAGAAATGATCTTTGATGCTACAAATAATGCTTTTTAAAAATTGTTTTAACCATGAATATGACAAATAGGCTATTACAAAATATTAAACATTCCGAAAATAACACATTTAAAATTACTTGAGTGTTTTGACCCTAAGCATTTTCATTTTGACCCCTTATAGTTGGCAATGGCTGGTCATTTCGACTTCTGGTTTTCACCTTATACTGAAATTCGTGAATAAAATATTTTGTACACATGCCTTTTGACTTTTTCAAACTTTCTTCAAAAGCAGTGAATTATCATTGCTACATGCATCATTTGTAAAAAAAAAAATAATTACTATACACCTTAGTTTTTTTTGTAGGTGAAAGCTTAAATTTAAAGAAAATTTAAGGTACTTTTAAATACACAGGACATACATAGTCGTATGTCAATTGGTACGAAAAAGAAAACACCACAAAATCAAGTAATATATTCATCCATTTATTTTTTTTTAAATATAACAAAATGTTTCAGCTCGTGGCAGAGGAAGGGGCGGAGGAAAGGGAAAAAGTCCGGCTTCCCGAAAAGGCAAAAAATCTGTTCGGGAAGCTGATCCAAATAGGGATGAAGTTGCCCTTTCTGTCATTCAAACAAGGAAAGACAGATTTCGAGTAAGAATTAACTAGCACATAATATGTGTAGTTGATCTCCAAGTTTTGTGATAAGCATAACCTAAAAACTGTGAATTATAGTGTCTATGAACTTTTTTGACTGAAAAATATCATTGAGGATAAGTGCAATGCAAAGGAAACATACCATACCTCTTATAGATTTTTAGCTATCGCCTTTTGCAAGTTTGTATACTTTTATTTTGCCTGAAGCATAACTTAAAAAATTACAGATATTAACTTTTCACATCATAGGATATACGAATTTATTTAAGAGAAGTTTAGTGCAAAAAAACATAATATAACTACATTGTATTCTTTGAGTTAGTGCCATTTTGAAGTTTTGATAATGGCACTTGGATTTTGTCTGGAGCGTATCAGGAAAGTGTAATCTATTTCTGCTACCAGTGGCAGTCAGCAAGGCATCCGTGTTCTATGGACGCATTTCTAGTTTAAAAAATAATATTCCAATTATATTTACTTTTATAACATTATTGTTTATTTTCTTACAGTTTCTTTTCTTTATTTAGGAAGACATGAAGACCATGCCAAGGAAACAGCTTGAGGAAATAATATTGGGGGGGTCCTTGATGAGAACCCTGGTCTTATATTGGACTTTTATAAGCCAGTAGCCAGGGGTGAAGGTGGATACAACCACCTGAGGGTGCTGAGTCACCAGACTGGTGTGTGTGTGTGTGTGAAAAATGCAGAGAAATGCCAACCCAGGCAGAGCGAATATGCTGCGAAAAGGAGCCAAGACACTGCTTTTCTCTAATGCCTGTAAGTGACAAATGTTATCTAAAGGTTTTTATGATTAAAGAACATGACCTCTGTGTCAACTTGCCAGGTACAGTACCCTCATGATAGTATGAAAGTATTTGAAGATTGAAAGCAATCGCCTTGATACTTTAGAATTAACCAAATATTCAAAGTAACTAAGTTGAAAAAGGGCAATAATTCCGTCCAAATGCCAACCACAGTTATGAAACTTGTCATGTACAGTCCGCTTATGATAGTTAGCGAGTGTTGCAAGTCTGAGACCAAAAGCTATGATACTCTAGGAGTAAAGTGGACCAAAACACAAAACTTAACGAACTTTTCAATTTTCTTTGTATAAATAGGGCAAATAATTCTGTCAAAATGCTAGCCATTGTTGAATGCAATAGCTTTGATACTATATGAGAAATGTGGACCTAAACACAAAACTTAACCGGAGGCCAACGCTCAGGTGATGACAATAGCTCATAATTTTTTTCTCAAAAACTAATGAGCTAAAAATGGCTACAAATGGCCAATAACAATTGCATGTGTGTATGTTGACAAATTATGACACAATAATGATTTTGAAATTAATAGTCAAGTCGTTAATTTAGGACTTCACAGTTCTTGTGCTGGACCCTGCAGTACTGAGACTCGCGAGACTGCAGCGAAGGGACATTCTTCTGCTGGATGATGCAGATGAAGAGGACCCGCACAAGGCCAACAGACATGCTGCCTACAGACAATATATTATGTGGGAACATGGAAGGCTTGGAGTAGGAAACAGGAGAGTTATACCATCATGCTGTGTTTGGGCCATCAGAGACAAGTACCCTAACCCCTTCCAAATTTATGTCGGTTTTGTTCCTGCCCGTCTTGTTTGAAAAGGTGTGGCATTAACCCTACATACACCCTTACAGCTTTGAAAGTCATCAGGTTGAATTATGGTCATGCAGGGCTTGTTTTCCTTCTGTAGCAAAGGCCTTATAAAGGCCCCTTCCCTAAGGGAAATTTGTTAAAAAATTAAGCAATTTTCCCCAAATTATCAGCTTACTTTGGGATATGTGTTCCCCTTTTTCATTTTTGTTGAAAAGGTTTTCCCAAAATTTGAAGGCCATGCCCTTTTCCCAGTCAAGAAAAAAGCCCTGTCATGTATTGCAAAACAACAAATCATCAACATTTTATTTACAAACATTATCATTTTGAATAAAACAATATAATAAAGTATTAATAATAGTGATTTTTGGTAAATTATAAAATTAATACAAATTTTCTGTCTTGTACATTTATCTCCCAATGTTATAGTGTTAACCCTTGACATCCTGGAAAATTTGTCCTCTGCTAAAATGTCGTCTGCTGAATTTCTAAAATTAGCATTTTCTTCGATTTTTTTTATTTGGACGCGGTAGCGTACAAATAATGTAGCGAGTTTTGCAAGTCAGTATGAGCTTAGCTACGCTGGGCGGAGCGTCGTTGTATACGATCGATATTGACCAATGAGAGTGCACGCTTTGCATGAGCGACAGCACTCGTAGGCCTGCATTACCTGCAATAAAATTATGCAGACGACGAATGAGTCGGAACAGTGATGTAATGGTAGATCGCTGGCTTCGTAAACGAGAGGACCCTGGTTCGAATCCCACCCTGACCACTGGATTTTTTCTGATCAAGAAATTTATTCCACATTTGCTCTTCTCGTGGAAATTGCGCATTACATGCAAAATACAGTTAAATCATATATTTGACGTAAATAATTTTAATAACTTAAAGTTGAATTCATTACATACCACCAAATTGTTTTGTCGAATTCTCAAATTGGCATAAATAAATTTGTAATCCGAAACACGCTTCTGAATTTTATTGTCAACGCCACATAAACAAATTGTAGATTCAAATAAAACAGTGCTTCGTGTATTTTTGCGGTTTCTTTGTCTCAGTAAAAAGCGCGAAAACTATGAAGACGTGTACAACGTCACATGAAATGTGTTAGTGTATTTATTGAACAGCAAGTCAGACGACATAAGTGTGTTCAGTTGGAAAACCCCGTCTCGTTTGGACATTATTTCATCACATCTTTTAATTGTCACATATGCCAAAAATTAATTTACTACTTAAGAAAAAAGGCGTATGTTAATGTTTATGAAATTCTTGAGTTTACTATCTAAAATGGAATGTACGGGATAATCTGGCATTGAACAGCGACGAGAAAAGAAGTAAGTATGCAGTAATTGATAAGAGTTGCGCTGATACGGATGCATTGGGGAATCGATCCAGTTGGGATTATGCCAGTCTATGCGTGAGAAAAACTGTTAAGCAATGAAATAAATGTCATTATCCATGACTTTATAGGTTTTTTTCTTAAAGAGTCATAACGGACCAAAATAACGTCTTAAGTAACGTACAGAGGGGGCTCATCTTTCTACGTTATGTAATTTGTCATGTCGGCAAAATTATTGCTCAATAATTTAAAGAAAATAATTAAAATATTAAATACACATAACACAACATGTACATGATTCTAGGCTAGTTATTATCTAGCAAGGAAACCAACATTCTAAAGATGGTTGCCATCGCAGGAACCAATTGCGAAAGAAAAAGAGACATATTGTTGTTATTTTATCTAAGTTATCTCTATAACATAACTATTAGGATAAACAGTGCACCCACAATTCGACCCGTGCTTTAAGACACACTCTTTATAAATTTGAATGGGTTTTGTTCATTTCAAACGTGCGATACAAAAAGCTGTAACATAATTTTGAAAAATGAGTCGCGTCTAAGATTATGCAATAGCGTACAAATTCAGTGCCTTCACCGCTTTGATTAAAGAATACTATCAGAATAGCAAACAGCTTGGATCCTGATGAGACGCCACGTTCTGTGGCATCTCATCTGGATCCAAACTGTTTGCAAAGGCCTTCAAAATTCGGTTCCCGTACTGAAAGAGTTAAAGTATTTTTATTTTATGTTTATCTAAGTTGACTTACTGTCTCTGGTTAGATTGTAAACTTGCAAACTATGTAAGAAATTGGTCCATGAAGCTTTCACGTTGGTCAGTCTCTTTTGATGTTAACCAAATTTCTTGTTGCAACTTAATTATTGAATTTGGTGTAGTTGTTTTATACCGCTGGAACAAGACACTGATTTTGGCATTGATACCTCATAAGTCAAGGTCACAGGTTCATTTTATCAACTTTTTCTGTGACAGCCTTGTCCAAGTGTGGTCATAAGTTCTTTTGTCCCACTTCATAATTTGTATAGGTGTAGCATTCAACAATAAGACCCATATTGAATTTGGCGTTGATACCTTCAAGGTCAAGACAAATTGTATTGTTAATGTGTATTACGATGTTTAACGACATGATATATGACACCCTTGTAAGACTTAAATTGCAAAGTTCTGTTTGACTTTCCGTCTTCACATTTTGTATAATTTTTGTTTATGACAAGACAAAAGTATCCATTTAAGTGTTGATACACCAAAGGTGAAAGTCATATTTTAATTTCAATATATATATATGTATTGTGTCTTAGTGATAAATCTCAACCTTGGTATGGAAGTTGCATGTAACAAATTCTGTTCAGAGGTCAAAGTCATATTTAAACCTTTCAATTTTATAACACATATCATATAACAGCTGTATGGACATTAAGGGAAAGTGCAGTCGGCATAGGCTAATCTGGAAAAACACTCCGCTTTATGGTATTTTTCGTTTAAAGGAAGTCCCTGCTTACCGAAAATCTTGGTAAGGGTTAAAGTGTCGTCCCTGATTAGCCTGTGCGAACTGCACAGGCTATTCTGGGACAACACTTCACACACAGGCATTTTGTCCACTTTTCTCAAAACGCGACACATATGATGCATGTATATGATATTCGTTATAGAGTATTTTATGCATTAAATGAAAAAACAGCATATAAATAAGTTTGTTTATTTTTATTGGCAGTAAGAATATCAACATGTTAACCAATACATAAGTATTTTCCTATATTATAAGTGCGAAGGTATACTTTTCAGCTTCAAATAATTTTTTATTTTTTTATTATCTTGATAATTAAAAAAATCCAAATACATTGTGTGTTTTCTTCGGCTTACATTGGGGCAGAAAAGGGGCCCCATTCCCAATGCCAAAAAGAAGATATTTTTCCCACATAGAAGTAAACAATTCCCAACCTGGAGTTGTTTTTGAGCATTTTTTTTAATTGAATTCTGGCTGATACATTTGCAAAATAACAAACATTTGAATCGTAGATGGAAATTATATGAAAATTTATAATGTATCAAAAAAGCTCAATTATGATTTCCCAAGTCAGGAAAAATTTTCCCAATTTAATAGGCCCGGGCGCCATTCCCAAAAGAAAGAAAAATAAATGAAATATTAATTTTAAAAAATCTAAATAAGTAAAGCAAAAAAAGAGATGTACTGTAACAGAAACAAGTTTAACCGTTAAACAAAAATTATGATTATTATTCTGTTTGATTTGACGCACATGCTTTTTTGTTCAATCAAACATTCACAAGGAAATTAGAATTGATATGCGATCTAAGTAAGTTTTATCTTGCCTCTCTGCTTCACTGGAAATGGAAGATATTCCAGATACTGGAGCTTGTTGTAGCTTTCTTTTCTACTTTCTTCCCACAGCTGGAAATTCTGAAAACAAACAATGTGACAAAAATGAAAATTCATGCAACACATGTAGTATAGAATAAATTAAAATTGCACACAGTATGCAACAAAATGGTTTGGAAGATTTTCATCGTTATTCTTTGTTCGCTGTATATATTCAAACTATCTAATAATATGTAATATATACGTACAAATACATGGAAATAACATTTCTTCACCTAAAACAAGAATAATCATAGAAAAGTAAATAACACTATTTTTATTCGTACTCGTAGGCTACTCACTGTCTAAAAGAAAACGGGCGGTTTCCTCGTTCGATCGAAATTTGTGCTGCCTTTGAAAGTCTCTCCACCTTACAACTTCACTTCCGATAGTAAAACGGCCAAGATTATACGATGTTTTCGCATCCTTTCTGCGTTTCGACTTTTCTTCTATCGATAGTGTACGCTTTTTTCTTTGCAATTGACGCCTTTTTTGTTTTGAATGTCTGGCCTCTTCACCTTTGACTTGCTCACGTGATACACAATGTCTTGTGCCGACCAATAAAAATGTGTTGCCGGAAAATCGGCCGGAATCGCTCGGCATGATTTAGTAAACAGCGATGTAAATAAACTGATTGTTTGTAAACACGAGTGACTTGGAGGACACTGTATTTTGAGCTCAAAACAAGTTGTATTGCTCATATTTTTATGGTTATGTCCAATAGCATATATATATTGTTTTTTGATAACCTTTATAAATAAAATAAGGAAAATATATTTAAAAATCGGTGAATAATTACGGATCGTCACCTTTATAGTGCCTTTAACAATTATACTTACATTTCGTACACATGGATTTAAGAACGAAAGTATAACTGCTAGTAGAAATATGCCTACATATATGTGCCTAAGTGCTCTTAAATACATTCGCGAAACAACACACCATCTGAATCAGATACATGTGGATGTATTTAATACTCGTTGAATAAATAAATATGTTTACATGATGGCCTTTTATTTTTAATATTTGATGAAGACATTACAAAGCGGCGATGGTGTTATATATAGAACATCAGGTAACTACCAAGGCATGTGATAGGGGTTTAATAAATCTAAATACTCTTATCCGTATTCAACATTAACCTAGTATATTCGATGGTATCAGATATTTATTTGTAGCTGAACTCCTTAGTTTTCAAGATATACGTAATAAAGAAGTTTATTTAAAGGGGCCTTTTCACAGATTTTGGCATGTTTTAAAGTTTGTCATTAAATGCTTTACATTGATAAATGTAAACATTAAATTTTAAAAGCTCCAGTAAAAAATCAAATATAAAAATTAAAAAAAGAAGAAAAAAAGTAGCCCGCAGCAGGGCTCGAACCAGTAACCCCCGGAATCCTGAAGTAAAAACGCATGAGCCAACTGAGCAATCCTGCCAAGCATACAGAGGATGCGTATTTTATACTTTATAAACGCAATCTTCGTAGTTTCACAAATTTAAACGACAACAACAGAACTCTCCAAATTATTCAATCGTTTCGCGTTGCAACGCTTTATAATTTTTAGGTTTTTAAATCGTCAAAAGACGATTAAAGTGTAAGCTAACTTTCGAAATACGCATTACTGATAATTAATGTTTTAAAAAAGTAACATAATATTCTTATTTCAAAAGTATGCGAAACAAATGTGGTTTGCGATAAACTTCTCTTTACGTATGATTACGTTTCGACAGAACTTTTAGAGTACATATTGTTGTTTTATAAAAAGCACTCTGAGCTTTGTTATTGGGTAAAAATAATGAATATTATTTCCGAATGAAAATGTGAGTGTTTTTTTAATATAATGCATAAAGTTTCTTTCAAACATGTTAATTTCCTCTTTTCACCAAACGGTAACACATTGCTCACAATGATACGTGAAAGATAAATAGCATTTTATAATTCAACCACAGATTTCTCCTTATCAATTTTACTGCACTCACTGGTCTGATAGTCGGATCGTTTCACAATAATGTATGCATATTTGTGCCAATTAAAAGCAAAAGTTTTATTTAATTAAAAAAAAACAATGATGATTATGTTTTAACTTTCACTTAATCTGTGTATGAATGATGTGGTAAAGGTATTACATACAGGTGTTTCATTCTAGAAAGTTGTCGTTCACCATTAAATTCACTATAAATATTGTAGAAGCAACAAGTTTGTTTAAGACTAGTAAATTTTGTCAGGTTTGATGAGTATTTTCTGGAAATACTCTTAAACATACGTATATTCATTGATATTAGGAAAATATATGTAGCAAGCAAATTCGTTAAATTGATTTCCCCGCAAAATTAATGTTTATAAATGGATGCAAATCCCTTAATATACGGTATAATCATACACAATAATTAGCTGTAGGTTAATTATTTTTTCCATTGTAATTCTCCTCATTAATATCTATACATCCATGAAGTTTCATTTTTAAATCTTGTAGCGTAAACGATAAATCGCCTTGAAAAATGCATCATACAAAAACAGCAAAAGGCAATAACTCAAAGTCAAGACAATGCAGGGTTATGGTTTTTGTGCATGGCACTTCTTCTTATTGTTTTCTACACACCGATGAAGTTTCATGTTGAAATGTATCGTATCTGAGATATAAACCTGAAAAGTCCCATTATACAAAAACAACAAAGGGAAATAACTCTTATTTAAGAAAGTGCATGGTTATAGTTATTTAGCTTGGCACTTCTAATTTATATCAATACACCCATGAAGTTTCACGTTGAATTCTTGCATGGTACCTGAGATGTAGCTCTGAATATTTACATCAACTAAAAAAGGGGGGCCATTAACTGTAACTAATGAAATAATTTGGTTATGGTTCTTGTGCATGACACATCTCATCGATATATATATATACACATATGACGTTTCACATTGATATCTAATGCTATTTCTAAAAGAATGCCCTAAAAAGGTACGTGACAGTCGGACGGACTGACAGACTGTCGGACAGACAGAAGTACGAATAGACAAACGGACGGACAGACAGACGTACCGACGGGAAACGCCAATTCTCAATCCCCCGGGTGTAAATGCTTTATCTTTAATATAATACAATCAAAATCGAGTTTTGTATAACATTCATATAATATTTATTTAAATTGTATATTTGTTTTTTCTAGCATACTATTAAGTGATTTGCATTTATTAGACTTTTCCTCGGGCAGTTTCCACTTAATACTTGTTACCTAAATAGCCAGAAAAAATGGTCTGCTGACATGTTTCTTTAGTCTTGTAAAAAATAATTAAGATCCATATCTATAAGAAAATATCTCAATATATTATGTGTGTAATATTTGCAGTAATATGATTATATATGCATCTTAATTAAGGGCAATGGTATCTAAGATCGCTGTGACCTTAGTAAGGTATTATGTGCTATAAGAATCTGCATTTCATTGTGTAACGTTACAATTGTATTATTTTTAAACGAAACTGATAAAACAATAAAATGATTTTGGATTTGGGTGAGCGTAAGAATAACTATTTCAAACAGCAATAAGAAATGATAAAAAGCTGACTAGTAATGGGTTCAATCACTTAATTATAAATTTTGATTGATGTTCTCTTTTAAAACAATGTCATAGTTTAAGAAGCTCTTAATTAGAAAGAAGTATCGGCTCCTAAAGAATGAGAATTTATGATGATTCAGGGGGAAAAGCACTTAATATTATTGGAGATTACCATAGCGGCAGCCAAATCATATTGATTTTAATCTACCTTGTTACATAATTCAAGTTACAGTTGTGTGTCGTCAATTTTGTTGGTCAAACCCCTATTTCAGAACCCGATTTTTGCAAGACGCTTTTTGTAAAATATTCATAAGCAAAGTGGGTGAAAGTGCGAGGAACATTAAAAAATAATCTACTAGCCTTCATATATGTATTATATGTATACGCTCGAATGTCATTACGTAATAATGAATTCAGATGATTAAAAAAGTACAATGGTTAATAACGGGCTGTATTTTTACTTAAAATTAAAAAAAAAAGGCAGAGTGTTGTACTTTTTGTAGTTGTTGTTTTGTCCATAAACGCTTACGTGTGTTAATCCATACATAATTTATTTATTAATAATGTATTTACTTATTAATAAGTAAAATTAACTTTGAGGAATGCTTCTCTGCGTGCTTTCGATAATCTTGAAAGGACTATTAATCGTGCACCCGCTGAATAAAAACTTACTACAAGATTGCTTAGATAAAAACTGATTGTACTCGAACACCACAACATAAGGTGTAAAATTATTGGTAAAATTCCAAGTATATGTATACCTATAACGTACTTGCTTCTAGTTGAATATTTAATGAATGCATCATTTATCATATTAACATATTTATTACGAAACAACCCAATAGCTGCCATTAACACAATAAACTGATTAAATTAGCATGGTCTTGCTACAAGTTATTATTCGAAAGTGATTAATGAACTTAATGTGCTTAAGCTTTTTGTCTTGTTTATGTTTTTCATTAACATCATGTATAATTATTCGAACGGACTTATTGACACATTGGTATTTTCCCGAGAATTATTTGATTAACATTAATGATAATTTCTTCAGCATGTTAAGTGTATGCAATTTCTTAATTGAATTACTATATCACACCGTTAGCACATCTGATGTTTGTTATGTCGTATCTGATGTTTCCTTATAAACAGGCGAATATGGACTGTGCATAATAATTGAATGTTTTTACAATTCAGCAATGATCAATCCAAATAAAACTACATAACCTCGGCACAAGATTAATGTTTCTTATATCGCAAACCCTCGGAAATTTCTGCAACTATTTTCTGCAAGTATATGGTCAGTTATACTCCGCATAATTAAACGCTTGGCAGAAAAGCTTCTAAAAACATAAAAACAAGGCAAGTCGATGAATGAATCAGAATGGTCCATTTCAAGTTCTTCCTGAGAGCACATTTTGATTTATGGAGTCTTCAACATTTTGTTACGAAAATGAATTTTGAATTGCAATTGTTTCCAATTACAGCGTGTCTTTACATTCGAAACAACTAATATAATTGTTTCGTTAAACATGAAGAATATACTATAAACATATAGTGTGTCATCATTGTTTTAAGATATCAGTGACGCCTCTGCTTTTAATAACTTATGTCGTTTTTCATTACCAGTCCTTTACTTACGTACATATGCATGTAAGTCAAAATAGACTTTCAAATGAAGCCATTTCAGGAAATGCTCCAAAATGGCGGATAAAAATTTGTTAAGGGGAGAATCACACGATTGTAAAGATTTTGATCGGAGTGGCACAAAATAATGAAGTTAGTTCTTCCTTCTGTCTTTAAGCATGAATTTAACCGTACGTTAACATATGTCAGTGCTTTGTGTTTTTGTTGACTTGTTATTTAGGCAGGATGTCTGATTGGGTAACGATAGTCTGGTTGAGCTCAGACAGGCTGCTTGGTTGGGCTGACTTGGGTGGTGCGGTGATCGAGTGGTAATACTCTGGTCTACCATTCCAGAGGTCCCCGGTTCAAATCCCGGCTGGGGCATTGGACATGTCAGAAATGCTTCAAGTATTTCCCACCCAACTAGAGATGTACTGGTATGAAACCCAGGTAATTATCGCGTGTATCGGTGCTATACACTGAACACGTAAAAGCACCAAGTTATCTATTCGCAAAGAGCTAGGGTATCGCACCCGGATTCCTTGTATCCCAATACTATCTCTGTCTCGTCAGCAAAAATCAAAGGACCCCATTGGAAATAAGTAGGAATGGCAACGGTTAATCGGTTAACCGGTTATCCGTTTCTGCAGGAGGTTAACCGATTACAAAATTAATATTCGGTTACTCTTGCAGAAAACGCATTTTTTTGTTGAACGCAATAAATGCTCAAATTGTTAGCACCTTTTCCTTTTCAATCAGCACAAACCAGTGATAGTTTTCATCTGTATGAAAAACATAAATAGACTACAACAGAATTAATGTAGTGATTGACTTAAAGGTGATAGTAATCTTGAATAATTATTGTCGGATATGTTCGTCCCACCGTTTGTTTATGTTTATATGAGCACTGGAACTCTTGATAGAAACAAGTGAAGTTCATCAGTAACTATTTAAACGTTTTGTTTTATTGTTATGACTGGTTATATAATGTTGTATATGTAGTAAGGATGTCATATTAAACACGGCGTTGCTAAGAGAATTAACTTGACGCAGCTTATTCCCGAGGCGTAAAAACGCTTCATTTATTATTACATGAACAAAGATTTTGAGATAGCGAAAGTAATAAAATAAAAGTTGTTTTTTAACAAGCATCATATATTATCCCATTAGATAAACAGTCTCCATTTATTACCTTTTATCCCTTGATCAGAGTCACGTTTCATGTAGTATACCATTAGCAAACAGACTAACGCTGAATTTCAAATACCACGCTTTTAAGAATGTTTACGCGTTTCCAAAACACGAAAACCTGTTGGGAAGACTTAAATGTTCGGGCCAGTGATTTTATAATAAATAATGCGTATTTTTAATGTAATGTGACTTGTCATAACGTGACTCATTCTCTTTTCATGTAAGGCAATACATGCATTCAAAAGTAATCGTACCCTAACAATATTCATTGAACGGCGTCTTATGAAAATGGGCCCTATGTTATATGCGGCCAGCGTTGTTCCAGAGCAGCCTGCGCAGTCACGCAATGTCTCGTGGTCTCATTGGCGTACAGTGTAGCTCCTGGCACGACCAAGCGAATGCGTTAATTGGTCTGGAGCTACATATGGCGAATAAGACCCATTTTCGCATGACGCGGATCAAATAATACTCAATACGTTTGTGTACTCGAATATAGCAAATGCCATAGTTAAGTATAGCACTGCACTTTGTTGTTATCGCAACTTCGAAAGTCAACTATTATAAATAAAAATAAGTTGCATTTATATATCATCATGATAGTTCTCCTTTTCCTTTTCGTTTTCCTAATTATCATCAATTTCTGCAGTGTCATGATCATCAATATCATCATCATAAGCAGCAGCACCAACATCAGCAGCAGTACCAGCATCAGTGGCATGTCACTGCATTTCAGTATTATTATGACCACAATTGCATCATACCCCTGTGATCAATATCATACTATTGTGTAATTTAAAAAGGGACATGTTCGCAGATGTTCACATTATTTGAAGTGTGTCATTAAAAGCCTTTAATAGCTAGATTTGAACATCGGCGCTACAGAGCTCCGGTATAAAAGCAGAGACACAATTTATAAACAAAATCAAAGAAAAGTATCTGCTTAACGAAAATCCAGTGTGTGTTGAAATTTCGTCCCTGATTAGCCTTTACGGGCCGCAGAGGCTAACCTTGGACGACACTGTACGAACATGCCTGGATTTCTCAAATAAGTGCTTGCACGTTCATGGGTTATCCTTAACCGAAAGGTCAAAATAAATACATACAATACAATACGATACGACTCTTGGTTGGGCTGGCTCATGCTGCTTGGTTTGGCTGACTCAGGCTGCTAGGTTTGGCTGACTCAGGCTGCTTGGTTTGGCTGACTCAGGCTGCTTGGTTGGGCTGACTCATGCTGCTTGGTTTGGCTGACTCATGCTGCTTGGTTTGGCTGACTCAGGCTGCTTGGTTGGGCTGACTCAGACTGCTTGGTTTGGCTTACTCAGACTGCTTGATTGGGCTGACTCAGGCTGCTTGGTTGGGCTGACTCAGGCTGCTTGGTTTGGCTGACTCAGGCTGCTTGGTTTGGCTGACTCAGGCTTCATGGTTTGGCTGACTCAGGCTGCTTGGTTGGGATAACTCAGGCTGCTTGGTTGGGCTGACTCAGGCTGCTTGGTTTGGCTGACTTACGCTGTTTTGTTGGGCTGAATCAGGCTGCTTGGTTGGGTGCTTAATCAGGCTGCTTGGTTGGGCTGACTCAGGCTGCTTGGTTTGACTGACTCAGGCTGCTTGGTTGGGCTGAACTAGGCTGCTTGGTTTGGCTGACGTAGGCTGCTTGGTTTGGCTGACTCAGGCTGCTTGGTTTGGCTGACTCAGGCTGCTTGGTTGGGCTGACTCAGGCTGCTTGGTTATGCTGACTCAGGCTGCTTGGTTTGCTGACTCAGGCTACTTGGTTTGGCTGACTCTGGCTGCTTGATTTGCTGACTCAGGCTGCTTGATTGGACTGACTTAGGCTGCTTGGTTGGGCTGACTCAGGCTGCTTGGTTTGGCTTACTCAGGCTGCTTGGTTGGGCTGACTCAGGCTGCTTGGTTGGGCTGACTCAGGCTGCTTGGTTTGCTGACTCAGGCTGCTTGGTTGGGCTGACTCAGGCTGCTTGGTTTTGCTGACTCAGGCGTTCGTTCGGCTGAGTCAGGCTGCTTGGCGGAGCTGGGACATGCTGCTTGGTTGGGCCGAGGCAGACAGCTTGGTTGGGTAACGATAGAATGGTTTGGCAGACCCCAGCTACTTGGTAGGGTTTTGGGGAAAAGCTGATTATTTGTGAGAGCTCAGGCTGTCCGGTTGGGCTGAGGCAGTTTGCAAATAATTTTGCTATTATAATTAACTTCGGATTAACGTCCTCCATCACGGTACAAGCAGCGTATTTACTACGCTTTTTTTTTGAAGAAATCGTGTTTTTTTTCTTTCATCGATATATTCCGCTGAGGAGAAAATCATGAATGTGTATCTAATATAATAACATTTTGTTTAATTAAACATTAATGGGTGCTTCTGGATGTGGCCGTACAATAACTTGGTTGATAAGGTCAGCTATTTAATGCAGATCAAATACGTGGTTGCCAAGAAATTAGGTTAAGGTTTATTAATAATGAATAAAATATGTTATCTGATTAAACATTAACACAGTTAACTGTAAAAAAAATTATGTTGTGGCGCTGTTACGTTTCATACCGTATTACGCGTCACGTCGATGACAGAGTGTGCCGTCTTAGACAGACAGTTGGACTCGACCGCGAACAACAGGTAGGTTATAAATTCGTCGGTATAATTATATCACGCAAGTAAGGCCAAAATCAATGCTACGAACATACTGTCCATTGACTGAGGACGCCACCAGGCAATTTTGGACTCGTTGTTCAAGTTATTAAAGACATGTGAACGAGTTAAATGTGAGGGTTTCCGAAACATCATTGAAAATGACTGATGTTTGTTAAAAAAATCTCAAGTTTGAACGAAATGACTGGTTTTCGTGTTATATACTTACGCATTTATCCCTTGGTGATGCGTAAGCCAAATATCCGCCCCTTGAGTTGTTTCATGATATGTCACAGGCGTCCAAACTGACCCTTTCGAAAACAAAATGATGCCTTAGTAGGCAATTATGTATTTTAAATGATGCCGATGATGGCAGAAACGCTGTAGAAGATGCTAACGAATATGACAGATTGTCAAAATAACTATTTTATTTAGTTCTCTCTTCTTTTTGAACTTTTATACACAATTAAGAAGCGACTTTGTCCTTTGTAAAATATTCTCAAGACGGTAAGGTTATGTGTGCTGTAGGTTTGTCGGAAGGAAATTCTCTGCAAATCAGGTATTGGAGAGAATATTAATTTGTACGATCGAATTGCTCTGCACATACAAATGCTTAATTTACTGAAAGGCATACGTCAACGAATCTTATTTTGGCTCAAATATGTCGAGTGTTCACACTTACATCTCCCAAAAAAAGATTGTGCGGTCTTTAATCGTTAAGCTTTTTATAATACTCAAGTTACTTTTCAGTTTTATAGTATATTAAATGACAGAATTCTTCAAAATCTCTTTGTAACAAATGTTCCGGAGTATTATCTATAATGGCTGTATCATCAGCAAACAACAAAACAAAATTTTCATAATCAGTTCCCAATGCCACGATGCAAATAAAGCTCTAAATCTAAGGGGAAAAGTGGGTCTAGTTCTCTACCATGGAACGCCCTTTGTGATATCCGAATTTCGCATCCGAAATACTGCTACTTTCACGAACACGAAATTAATGCTCAACACTTTTATTTTAGATTGTAGAGAATAGGTGGACAAACAAATTACAAGTGTAATATCACGATAATAATTAACTTCGCTTGTGTCGCCTTTTGTGAAATGGTATTATCAAGCACTTCATCCAGATTTCTGTATAGTATTTTACATTACAATGAAGTACAAACTATAACTAAATTGACTATCACGAATATCAATGCAATCTATATACCCTCGGTTTAATAACTTATGATAAGCTGGAGATTTGTTACGGTTGAGCGATGTAACTGCACTGAGGATTTCACCAATGGTTAAAGACGTATCAAATAAACCCTTTTCACAATAAGCCAAAATTTAGTAGAGGGCGAAGGCACGTGACTCGCAGAATTGCAGAACAAGGCTGGCCGTGTATCCATTGCTAATAGGGTAACGCAACGCCGCATAAACAAGGCTGGCCGTGTATCCATTGCTAATAGGGCCACGCAACGCCGCATCAACAAGGCTGGCCGTGTATCTATTGCTTATAATGCCACGCAACGCCGCATCTGATTTCAATCATTCATTCTTTTCTAACATTCGGCGACGTAATTATATTGTCATCACAAGATAACATTGTCAGAAGTAGCAGTAATATGTAATTCCCATTTTAAGTGTTTATGCGTTAAATAAATGTTCTTGATTAAAGTAGTTGTTTTATTCAACTGTTTGCATACAGTTTGACACGCGGTGTTATATCGGTGTTTTATTGTCCCATCTGTTCAGCACAAACCCATTATCTCGTTGTGATTAGATAGTGTTCCGTCAAATACTAAATAACAACAAGTTGTCATAAACCACGCGTAGAAGATGTCTGGTCAACAAACACAATGTGTCACACCTACATGTCTTCTCATGGTATTATGTGGTCATTTTTATGACTAATTTAACATGACTAATTTAACGCCAAATACTCATATTGATAGTAAATTACCCAAACAGATGGTAAGAAACTAAATACTGTCTAGATATAAGCCAGTTTAATCATAATTATAAAGTGAATGACGGTTATTTGGCAACACGGACAAACGTTCGTTGATTATAATGACAATCTGGACAATAGTTCCTAAATTATTTTGACATTGGTTGTTAATTTATTGCTATCATGGTTATTGTAATTACATTTTATCCAAATTAATATGACACGTTCAGCAATTTTTAACCGGTATTTTTATTGTGTTTTTATTCAAAAAGTGTGATATTTTTAATATTTTTATCATATTTTTATTCATTCAAATATATCGACCAACACTGATATATGAAATTAGCGAAAAATTGCGGTAATTGGGGGGGGGGGGGATTTTACTGCATGGTCTCCGTATTGTAGACTTAGACTTGTGTTTCGTGGCGTACGAGTGACCCTCGAAGCATAACACAGGCTGACCGCGTTCGTTCGTTAGAAGTACCATGATGGAATTAAATTTGAAGGAATGACCCATAACTATATATACATGTACATATTGTTTGCACAGTTAAGGTATTGAAACGATGTCCGGGTGTAAAAAAATATTTAGAAGCGAATATCCGGATCGTGAAAATTATGTAGGAACGAATATTCGAATGTCAAAATAATGTAAGAACAATGGTCCGGGTAGTCGAAACAACATAGGAATGAATATCTGCTTTATCCAAATTAGCATAAGAACTATTAGAAGTAGGAACGAAAGTCCGGATACCTATTAAAGCGCTTTATAACTATGAGTTTTAAATATTTAAAAATTGTTATTCTAAACATTTTACGTATTGAGAAGGTACCGGTAAAAGAAACCCCATTCATTAAGTAAGGTTTAGTCCTATTAAGAAAGTACGTTAGTGAACGGAACAACATTATCAAAACAAGCATTATCGTTGACCACAATGGGGTTAAATAATATTTCCGAAACATACAAAGATTAGAGATTTATTACATATATTTGTCACTAATAATCGCGTATAAAGAGTTATCGATATGCATGCATAGACAGTTCAGTCTGCACCACGTGTTTTTATTTTTTTATATTGCCTATTACTGTAAAAGAAAATTTATTCAATTAAAAACAAAATGAGCATAACATCTTAACAATGTCATGTTCTTCGCCTCTCTAAGTGCTTCGTCTTCTGGTAATCAACCTACCTCTCACACGTTCGATCGTTCATTAAAAAAACACACCCACACCTCATACACACCTTTGAGAATTATAGTTATTTAATGCTATGTATAGTATTAGAAGGCTATTGTATATCTTTGTTTTGTTTAATCATCGATGCTGAGTCTTCAGACCACCTTTACTCTGATGGTCATGGGTAACTCGTACTTTAATTGAGATGAATTACCATTTATAAAGATACCCTAATGGTAATTAATATTTATGTCGTTGACTTATTATTTAGAATGGTTCATGTTTATATTATAATTACTTTATACTAGTATATACTAGACACATGCCTGTATGCATATATTTGACGTAATTGCAACCAGTGTTAGTGGTCATGAAACTTCAGAATGTTTTCAATAACAATCAACAGAATCGATTTATGCAATAAAAAAGATATGTCATGTTCAAATCAAGAAAGAACTTGACACGAATCAAAATCGACTGCTTTTGCAACATTTTTTTCGGCCGTTTCTTAGTGGAATGTAACCTTTTTGGTGCAATTCTTTACTACTTGTATAGTCTTCAGAAAACAACAGAATAGCTACTTATAGTCTTATTGTTTAAAAACAAAAAAGTCAAGTATTTTCTTCACATAGTCCCTACACCAATACTTCTTAAAACCTTAATAACATTGAATAATACCTAACGAAAGCCATCATGCGTGCTCTGTTTGCTTTACATGTTTCAGGCGCTTCTCTAATACCACCTTCGAAAAGTGTACAATCATGTACTAATTGGTGCCCTCGAGTTGTTTCCTTCTCCCTACGCATTTATTCGCGAATTTGGAAGAGGCTAAGTTGGTCACACTATTCCTCGCTTTTTTTCTTTTGAAATAGAGTAACGAGGTGAACTAAGAACTCGATCAAACCGGATGAAACCCACCATTTTCTTCGAAGGCTGCATGTTCACCCGTAGTTTCCTTCGGCTAATATCCGGTCGCATTATCTTTGAGGATGCTTGCAAAAAAGTGAGTAGAACCCATATTAGCTTACTCTACCCTATCTTGTAATCGGCTTACCCGCTTCTCTGGGCCTTAACATTATCGCAATTTCACGGCCCGCACACCCAAATTACGATTTACCAAATCACATTATTATCAACGCAAAAAGAAGCAAATTGTTACTTTACTTAAACGGCCTATTTAATATGTCATGATGGAGGATGGGCATGTGTGATTTAAAAGTGAGTACTTTGTGCAGTTATATAAAGAAGAGTCTGTATGACTACTATATTGTATATTATTACCAGCCTGCGCAGTTTGTTTAAGCGCATACTATATGTCTACATAATTTGATAGATTAATCCCGCATGTGTTTTTTTCCAGCTGAATACTCAATCATATTGTTATGAATTATTTCCTATAAACTTCACTTACATCTGTCGTAAAGCTCATTCCTATTATATGAGTCGTGTTCTGAGAAAACTGGGCATAATGCATTACACAAAGTGTCTTCCCAGATCAGCCTGTGTAATCCACACAGGCTAATCAGGGACGACAATTTCCGCTTTTACGGTAGTTTGAGTTTAACGGAAGTCTCTCCTTACCGAAAATCAAGTTTAGGCGGAAAGTGTCGCCCCTGATTAGCCTGTGCGGACTGCACATGCTAATCTGGGACGACACTTTACGCACGTGCATTAAGACCAGTTTTCTCACAACACGACTCATTTAATTGCAATAATAATTAAACAGAAATGCCTTTTTGACGACATTTAATTTTGTTATGGCTGCATTTCAGTGTATTTGTTATAAATGGATCTAAAATATAACTTAAACAGAATATTACCTAAACATACTGAAATCCATACCAAAATGGGCATGTAAAACATAGTTTAAGTTTTGAGACGTTTTAACTAACTATTTAACATTGTGTTTTGGTATGTACCATGAATGTTCTTGTTATTGTTATGTCTGTTTATACGCAAATCGAAAACCTTAGTACTTTAAGTATTTGATTTAAATGGTTTTCCAACGTTTCCGTTTGTTTTGACATATACTTTAGTACATGTATATACTGAATGGACCAATTTGTTTCACTGTCAAAGTATGCATAATTTCATGTTGATTTTTCGTTTGTTGTGTTATTTTCAAAAGATTAAAGTGAACACAGAGAACAGCTAACAATAACATTTGAAAAATATTTAAAGATCAATTATGAACTATCAACGGTCATGAATAGTAAATATAATACCCCTCGATGAAAAAAGTTAACGAGCATAACAATACTATATTATCCGCCTTTAAGGACGTATGCTGCAGTTTTAATGAAAATTTTGCTCCACTTAGCATTTGATTATGTTTGGTATTTAGGTAGAACCATCTGCTGTGGATAGAAAAATAAAATAAAAATCATGGGTCAACAGTGTTGTTTATTTTTTATTCGCACTTTAACAACAAGCATATTTCAGCACAAGAACAATTCACCAATAAGGTAATTACATACAAACTTGATTACATCAATGAGAAAAGTGTTGAAAACAACCCCCATTTCTCACAAAATCTGTAATACTGATTTAATTTGACTGCAAATTAAAACAAATTGAAATGAATCGATTGATTAATGTGTTTTATCAAGTTTTAAATAAAAACAAAAACAGCAGAATTTCACATTATGATTATAATTAAAATGCGCCAAAGTCATTTTTATTTTTGCATGCCTTCCTCCGCCTAGATTTTTTCCAAATTTACCTTAATGTTTAATGATTTATAACTTAATACAAATATAAAAAGTAAAAAATAGGTTCGTTTGTTCACAAATGCAGTTTGACTCCATGTATTAAAATACAATTTAAACACGCAGTGGAAACCATGTAGTAATGGTGCAGGTCAAAACACATTCTAGTACATGTATTGCTGTATGCCTATGAAAAAATAGATTTAAATATAAATGAAAACACGAGCTTTTTGTAAAAAGATCAATAATAATAGGTAAATATATCATCCAACTTAAAAAAAGATGTATACAAAACATTTGAAGGGGAATTCTTGACATGGCTTGACCAATGTTTGTATGTATACCAATGAAAAAGTAGATTTTAATTTAAGTAAAAACACAAATTATGTGTAGCAACATCAAACAAATATAAGTTTATATTGAACCAAACAAAAAAACAAGATAATTGAATACATTTAAAGGGGCATACCACTTTTTTGTTTTTAAATTCTTGACATGATATTACCAATTTGTTGTTGTATGCAAATGTAGATATGAGTATAATAAAACTGCAAATTATAAAAGATGTGTATCGAGATCAATACATTAGGTTAATTAAGTATTCAATTAAAATCAATACGTATGCAATACACTTAAAGGGGCATATCAACGGTATTAATTTTGATTCTTGATATGACTTCACCAATTCACGGCATATCGTTTGTATGAATAAATGTATATAAAAGCAGTACCATATTGTTGGAATTGCTAGGAAAATATATGAAAAACTATTTTATCTGCACAGTTCCTATACGATAAATATCTGATGCAACACAAGTGCTGCATTTTTAGGAAAACGTTTACATACTACAAACAAGTTTGCATGTGAATAAAGATACTACAGAAGGCAATTATGGCGTATATGTAAAGCAATGATGATGTATGTATTGATGATATTGATTACAGTTCTGACATCACTTTGAGCAGGGCCTCATTGGATCATAGGCATAACAATCATGGGATTAAGTTGCTAGATCTGTGCAAAGCTACCGGTTTACGTATTGTTAACGGCCGGCTCGGAACTTCAAATCGGTATACATTTTTGTCCAACAACGGTTGCTCAGTTATTGATTATTTGCTAACCGTTGATAGCAATTTTTCACAAGTTTTACGCTTTTTTTGTTGGAGATTTTAATGAATGGAGCGATCATGCCCCAATACTCTTTACATTAAGCTTCAGTCATAATAGGCTTGTAAACACCGTCTTTCAACTACCAATTCCTCTAAATTAAACAAGCGCATAGCACTCTGGGCTAGCACCAAATCAGAAAGATGTAAAAATTGGTTTTTCTATGTGCGAAAGCATCTATCTCATTGCAATCTTAGACATCATTATGATGTTTCTAGACCTATATCCAAAGGTGTTCTTGTTAAGGACATTGAACAGTTTTTGTTAAATGAATATAAAGTAGATTGGCTACAGAGAATTAACTCTAGTAATAGTGTATCAGGTGGAGGTGGAAATAAGCTTAGAAGCTACTGTACATTTAAGCAGAACTTTGATGTTGAGAAATATTGCAAGTCAATAATCCCTAAGAGTCATAGATCGGCCCTGTGTAAATTTAGATGTGGTGTTGCTCCGATTCGCCTCGAGACAGGCAGGTATGAAGGACTGCCGGCTGACAGACGCTTCTGCCCATTTTGTAGAGATAATACAATTGAAAATGAATGTCATGTATTATTAGAATGTAGCATGTATAATGATATCAGATATAATCTTGTGGAAAAAGCTGTTGTTTCTACTCCAAACTTTATGAACATGTCGAATAGCGATAAGCTGAAATCCCTTTTTATCAATGAAGGATTAACAAGAATTTTAGCCAAAACCTGCTTTTTAATTTTACAAAGAAGACAGTTCTACATGTGTAAATAAGTAGTAGTGTACCCAGTTTTACAATCACCAGTGTTTTACCAACTTCAATATTTTATTACAGGTGTTTAACATAAGGTTAACAGGGGCAATATGTTTTTTATTTTTTTATGATGTATGTTTATGAAACATGTATTTGTAAAAAAGAAAAGAAAAAAAAGCAATAGTTTTAAGTGTAATATTACACACTTAAATGTCTTTTACAAATCTATAAGATTGGCCATGCATGTTTGTAAATTGTGTTATTGTATGTATTATTATATTGTACATGTCATGGACTAGACAATAAACTGTGAAACTCTCTCTAGTCATAAACAAAATAGATGTAAATGGAACGATAATTTTAGGGATCAATTTCGGTCAGGTATTATTGGTAATCTGACAAAATTTAATTCCATAGTAAATAATATTAACTGCGAAAGTAGAGAATCTGTTAATAATATGATTAATGATTTTACTAATACTATACGGAGTGTAGCCGATCCACTTGTTTGTAAAACCGGCTATTTTAAAAATTACGTAAATTTTAATGTAAATATACATAAGGAAAATAAGTGGTTTGATTGCGAATGCAAAGAAGCGCGTGTTTGCTATTTATAAGCCCTGAAATTATTTAACATACATAAAACGGATGCCTGTAGAGTAAATTTTTGTAAACGAAAAGAGGAGTATAAAAATAGTGTTACCAAAAACAGCGTATATACTACAAAAATAAAACTTGAGCAGATGAAAAGGTGCAGACCTAAGGTGTTTTGGAAACATTTTAAATCAAAATCATGTAAAAATTCAAGAGATATTTCTTTGGATGATTTCCTCAAGTATTTCGATATGAGTACTGACATGTTCAACAGTAGCAATGAGGAGTCTGAAGCTTTTAATGTTTATAATAATTTTTATCTGCCTAATGATGTATATCCAGAACTTGATAGAGAGATAAGCATCGACGAAATTATGAATGCGTTAAAAATTTTGCAACGCAGTAAATCATGTGGCAAAGACACTTTGTTAAACGAATATTTTCTGGAAAGTATTGATATTTTATCGGCTCATATGTGTGACATGTTTAATGCAATTCTTAATTCAGGTGCTTTTTCAGATGCGTGGACTGAGGGAATAATTATACCAATTCATAAAAAGGGGTCAATAAATGACGTCAATAACTATCGAGGCATAACTGTAGTAAGTTGTTTATCCAAAATATTTACAACAATATTAAATAAGCGTATCGAGAAAGTCTGTAATTGTTTCGGACGCACAATTCGGATTTCAGAAAGGGCGATCTACTATTGATGCGGCGTTTATTCTCATGTCTTTAATCCAACATTACTTGTATAAAAACGAGCGCGTGTATGTTATTTTCGTCGATATGATGAAATGCGTCAATTATATTTATAGAAACGGCCTGTGGCTTAAATTGTACAAATCCGATATTTCCGTTAAAATTCTTAGAATTGTACGGGATATGTATAGTAAAGTAAAAT